>NW_026975008.1:0-288978 GCF_030014295.1 Loxodonta africana | reverse complement strand
CTGAATCCGCCACCTGCGGATACATGAGCATGAAAATCAACATCTGTCACTGCCTGCAGTGTCACAGGTCACTAGGTGTCTAGGCTCAGGCTGACCTTGGCTGTCTTCTGCCCAGGCAAGGAGCCTAATCCTTCAAAGGCAACGAGGACATGTGGTCATTGGCCGACATTCATTCTTTCATCCACACAGCGGTCTAGATGAGGCTAAAGAGGCCAGGTAGGCCAGGTGACGGCTGAGTGCGGGGCCTAAGGCTTCTTTCCCAATCACCATGGAGACAGCCACCGCAAGGCTGGCCGGAACTTCTGACGGGGACGGGTCACAAACACCGAGCCAATACGAGAGGTCCAGCCTAAGCGGCCACTTCCGCAGTGCCCTCCATTTTACCCATGGACACACGACGGCCCCTTCTCTTTTGGGCCACAAAATCCAGGGCACCCAGGGAATCACCTCACAGTAGGCAGGCCCTGATGTGGACACGTTCGACACACGGGGCCAGCAGGCAGGTACCACTTTTCCACTTACGCTAGGATATCGGTAGGCAAGGCGCCCTTCCTCAGCATCTATGGCCCCTCTGTGTATGTGTTCATTCGGAGAAATCTCTTCCTTCTACCCCTGAGACACATCACAAGTATGAGGGGCCTGAGAGAGAGCCTAGACATGGAACGGGGGAGGCTTCTGGCTGTACTGCTTCCCCGTGGGTAGAGAAGAGCAGGTAGTCTCTCTGGAAGGTCTTAGCTTCTGTTGACTGACATGGACAATACAGTAGGGGCGGACCCTGGCCAGGCGGAGCTTGTGGGCAGATGCAACCCCTCCGGCGACGAATAATTCCGCTGCTGCTTTGTATGGTGAAAACCTCCCCCCGCCAAGTGGGATGGGTAGAGAACACTGACCCACACCCGCCAGGGGCCTCTCCTGGGACTAAAGATCCCAACATGGTCTCAACGTCGTCACCCTCTCAGCACACACCTTTCCTGCACACGTAATCCTGCCTTTCTCCGTCAGGGCCCTCTCCTACCAGGAGAAAAAGCAAGCCGCTCTAAAAGGCCGATGCCCGGGAACTCGAGGAAACACTGCCATTTTCCAAATTTTGGCTGTCTACATGTCCCCGCCTCCGCTGCAAGGCCGCGTATGTGGCCGGGCTCCGAAGGCAAGGCCGAAATCCTGGCAGCCTGGGCCCCAGCAGTCCCATGGTTTATGGACGTGGGGACACGGATGACCTGTTCGCCACATACAGGAGGGACGCTTGGGCCCTTGACTGGCTCGCCATTCAGCTCCACGACGTCCACTACCGGCCCTGGCCTTTGCTTTGGCTGGTGCCCCACGGAACGTGTGCTCCGGAGCCATGTTTCTCCGCCCATCACTATCATTCTGCCACCAGGCGATATGTGAGTGTGGGAGTCACCATTTGTCACTGGCAGCAGTGTCACGAGGCAGTAGACTTCCAGGTACCCGCTGACCTAGGCTGCCTTCTGCCCCAGGCAAGGTCCCCAATCCTTTATCCCAGATGCTGACACCCGGGCACTGGCGGACATTCATTTGGAGCAACACAGAGGTCTGAGTGAGGGTCAGCGGGCCAGGTAGGTGAAGTCAAGGCCAGGTGGGCGGGGCTAAGACTCCTTTGCCATCACCATAGAGACAGTCCCCCCCCGCAAGAGTGGCCGGAGCTTGTGATGGGCCTGCTGACAAGACTTGAGCCAATGGCAGAGATCCGGCCCGCCAGGCAGATGACACAGGGCCCTCCAGTGTGACCTATGACACCTAGTGGCCACAGGATTTGAGCACACCCTGGGAAAGGCTACGCAGGCACAAGGGAGCCCCTGGTGCGGACTGCTTCAGGGCATTGGCACAGCAGGCCAGGTACCTCTTTCCCACTTTCCTCAGGATATCACTACGCAAGGCATCCCCACTCAGCATCTCTTGCCTCTCTCTGTCTCTCTCTGGATGTGTTCGTTCTCTGAAATCTCTTCCTTCTCCCCCTTGTCACTTCACACCTTGGAGTGCCTGACAGAGGGCCTAGAGACGAAAGAGCAAAGGGGGAAGGCCTCTGGCTCTACTGGTTGCCCATGGGCAGAGAAGATCTGCTAGTCTATCTGGAAGGTCTAGAGAGTAGCCATTGATTGGGGAGCTACATCACGGGCGGACCTGGCCAGGTGAAGCTTGCTGACATGCAGCAGCCTCTCCGGAGACTACTAATTCCGCGGAGAACATTCTATGCAAATACCCGGCTGAGTGCCATGGGCAGAAAACATTGACACATACCTGCCAGGGGTCTATCCTGGGTCTCAAGAGTCCACCCTGGTCTCCAGCCACTCATCATCTCAGCACACACTTTGCCTGCACACATGGAATCCGCCTCTCTCCACGAATGCCTTCTCCTGCTAGGAAACACACGATGGCACTCAGCCAAAGGAGAGCACAGGCAAAGTCAACTGAAGCCCGCATTTTCAAGATTTTGCCCTCTGCTGGGCCACAGCCTCCGCTGGCACAGTGCATGTGTGTCACTTCTCCGAAGACAAGGCCGCAATCCGGGCGTCCAGGGCCCCAGCAGTCCAGAGTCTGCGCATGGCGGCATATGGATCACCTCTTTGCCACGTACAGGAGGGAGGCCTGGGCCCTACACTGGCTCCGCTAGAGCTCCACGATCTCAGCTATTTTCCCTGACCTTTGGCCCGTGCCCTCGTGTCTGTGTCATCCCTAGTTACACTTCTTCTCCGACCACTCTGAATCCGCCACCTGCGGATACATGAGCATGAAAATCAACATCTGTCACTGCCTGCAGTGTCACAGGTCACTAGGTGTCTAGGCTCAGGCTGACCTTGGCTGTCTTCTGCCCAGGCAAGGAGCCTAATCCTTCAAAGGCAACCAGGACACGTGGTCATTGGCCAACATTCATTCTTTCATCCACACAGCGGTCTAGATGAGGCTAAAGAGGCCAGGTAGGCCAGGTGACGGCTGAGTGCGGGGCCTAAGGCTTCTTTCCCAATCACCATGGAGACAGCCACCGCAAGGCTGGCCGGAACTTCTGACGGGGACGGGTCACAAACACCGAGCCAATAGGAGAGGTCCAGCCTAAGCAGCCACTTCCGCACTGCCCTCCATTTTACCCATGGACACACGACGGCCCCTTCTCTTTTGGGCCACAAAATCCAGGGCACCCAGGGAATCACCTCACAGTAGGCAGCCCCTGATGTGGATACGTTCGACACACGGGGCCAGCAGGCAGGTACCACTTTTCCACTTACGCTAGGATATCAGTAGGCAAGGCGCCCTTCCTCAGCATCTATGGCCCCTCTGTGTATGTGTTCATTCGGAGAAATCTCTTCCTTCTACCCCTGAGACACATCACAAGTATGAGGGGCCTGAGAGAGAGCCTAGACATGGAACGGGGGAGGCTTCTGGCTGTACTGCTTCCCCGTGGGTAGAGAAGAGCAGGTAGTCTCTCTGGAAGGTCTTAGCTTCTGTTGACTGACATGGACAATACAGTAGGGGCGGACCCTGGCCAGGCGGAGCTTGTGGGCAGATGCAACCCCTCCGGCGACGAATAATTCCGCTGCTGCTTTGTATGGTGAAAACCTCCCCCCGCCAAGTGGGATGGGTAGAGAACACTGACCCACACCCGCCAGGGGCCTCTCCTGGGACTAAAGATCCCAACATGGTCTCAACGTCGTCACCCTCTCAGCACACACCTTTCCTGCACACGTAATCCTGCCTTTCTCCGTCAGGGCCCTCTCCTACCAGGAGAAAAAGCAAGCCGCTCTAAAAGGCCGATGCCCGGGAACTCGAGGAAACACTGCCATTTTCCAAATTTTGGCTGTCTACATGTCCCCGCCTCCGCTGCAAGGCCGCGTATGTGGCCGGGCTCCGAAGGCAAGGCCGAAATCCTGGCAGCCTGGGCCCCAGCAGTCCCATGGTTTATGGACGTGGGGACACGGATGACCTGTTCGCCACATACAGGAGGGACGCTTGGGCCCTTGACTGGCTCGCCATTCAGCTCCACGACGTCCACTACCGGCCCTGGCCTTTGCTTTGGCTGGTGCCCCACGGAACGTGTGCTCCGGAGCCATGTTTCTCCGCCCATCACTATCATTCTGCCACCAGGCGATATGTGAGTGTGGGAGTCACCATTTGTCACTGGCAGCAGTGTCACGAGGCAGTAGACTTCCAGGTACCCGCTGACCTAGGCTGCCTTCTGCCCCAGGCAAGGTCCCGAATCCTTTATCCCACATGCTGACACCCGGGCACTGGCGGACATTCATTTGGAGCAACACAGAGGTCTGAGTGAGGGTCAGCGGGCCAGGTAGGTGAAGTCAAGGCCAGGTGGGCGGGGCTAAGACTCCTTTGCCATCACCATAGAGACAGTCCCCCCCCGCAAGAGTGGCCGGAGCTTGTGATGGGCCTGCTGACAAGACTTGAGCCAATGGCAGAGATCCGGCCCGCCAGGCAGATGACACAGGGCCCTCCAGTGTGACCTATGACACCTAGTGGCCACAGGATTTGAGCACACCCTGGGAAAGGCTACGCAGGCACAAGGGAGCCCCTGGTGCGGACTGCTTCAGGGCATTGGCACAGCAGGCCAGGTACCTCTTTCCCACTTTCCTCAGGATATCACTACGCAAGGCATCCCCACTCAGCATCTCTTGCCTCTCTCTGTCTCTCTCTGGATGTGTTCGTTCTCCGAAATCTCTTCCTTCTCCCCCTTGTCACTTCACACCTTGGAGTGCCTGACAGAGGGCCTAGAGACGAAAGAGCAAAGGGGGAAGGCCTCTGGCTCTACTGGTTGCCCATGGGCAGAGAAGATCTGCTAGTCTATCTGGAAGGTCTAGAGAGTAGCCATTGATTGGGGAGCTACATCACGGGCGGACCTGGCCAGGTGAAGCTTGCTGACATGCAGCAGCCTCTCCGGAGACTACTAATTCCAAGGAGAACATTCTATGCAAATACCCGGCTGAGTGCCATGGGCAGAAAACATTGACACATACCTGCCAGGGGTCTATCCTGGGTCTCAAGAGTCCACCCTGGTCTCCGGCCACTCATCATCTCAGCACACACTTTGCCTGCACACCTGGAATCCGCCTCTCTCCACGAATGCCTTCTCCTGCTAGGAAACACACGATGGCACTCAGCCAAAGGAGAGCACAGGCAAAGTCAACTGAAGCCCGCATTTTCAAGATTTTGCCCTCTGCTGGGCCACAGCCTCCGCTGGCACAGTGCATGTGTGTCACTTCTCCGAAGACAAGGCCGCAATCCGGGCGTCCAGGGCCCCAGCAGTCCAGAGTCTGCGCATGGCGGCATATGGATCACCTCTTTGCCAGGTACAGGAGGGAGGCCTGGGCCCTACACCGGCTCCGATAGAGCTCCACGATCTCAGCTATTTTCCCTGACCTTTGGCCCGTGCCCTCGTGTCTGTGTCATCCCTAGTTACACTTCTTCTCCGACCACTCTGAATCCGCCACCTGCGGATACATGAGCATGAAAATGAACATCTGTCACTGCCTGCAGTGTCACAGGTCACTAGGTGTCTAGGCTCAGGCTGACCTTGGCTGTCTTCTGCCCAGGCAAGGAGCCTAATCCTTCAAAGGCAACGAGGACATGTGGTCATTGGCCGACATTCATTCTTTCATCCACACAGCGGTCTAGATGAGGCTAAAGAGGCCAGGTAGGCCAGGTGACGGCTGAGTGCGGGGCCTAAGGCTTCTTTCCCAATCACCATGGAGACAGCCACCGCAAGGCTGGCCGGAACTTCTGACGGGGACGGGTCACAAACACCGAGCCAATAGGAGAGGTCCAGCCTAAGCGGCCACTTCCCCAGTGCCCTCCATTTTACCCATGGACACACGACGGCCCCTTCTCTTTTGGGCCACAAAATCCAGGGCACCCAGGGAATCACCTCACAGTAGGCAGGCCCTGATGTGGACACGTTCGACACACGGGGCCAGCAGGCAGGTACCACTTTTCCACTTACGCTAGGATATCGGTAGGCAAGGCGCCCTTCCTCAGCATCTATGGCCCCTCTGTGTATGTGTTCATTCGGAGAAATCTCTTCCTTCTACCCCTGAGACACATCACAAGTATGAGGGGCCTGAGAGAGAGCCTAGACATGGAACGGGGGAGGCTTCTGGCTGTACTGCTTCCCCGTGGGTAGAGAAGAGCAGGTAGTCTCTCTGGAAGGTCTTAGCTTCTGTTGACTGACATGGACAATACAGTAGGGGCGGACCCTGGCCAGGCGGAGCTTTTGGGCAGATGCAACCCCTCCGGCGACGAATAATTCCGCTGCTGCTTTGTATGGTGAAAACCTCCCCCCGCCAAGTGGGATGGGTAGAGAACACTGACCCACACCCGCCAGGGGCCTCTCCTGGGACTAAAGATCCCAACATGGTCTCAACGTCGTCACCCTCTCAGCACACACCTTTCCTGCACACGTAATCCTGCCTTTCTCCGTCAGGGCCCTCTCCTACCAGGAGAAAAAGCAAGCCGCTCTAAAAGGCCGATGCCCGGGAACTCGAGGAAACACTGCCATTTTCCAAATTTTGGCTGTCTACATGTCCCCGCCTCCGCTGCAAGGCCGCGTATGTGGCCGGGCTCCGAAGGCAAGGCCGAAATCCTGGCAGCCTGGGCCCCAGCAGTCCCATGCTTTATGGACGTGGGGACACGGATGACCTGTTCGCCACATACAGGAGGGACGCTTGGGCCCTTGACTGGCTCGCCATTCAGCTCCACGACGTCCACTACCAGCCCTGGCCTTTGCTTTGGCTGGTGCCCCACGGAACGTGTGCTCCGGAGCCATGTTTCTCCGCCCATCACTATCATTCTGCCACCAGGCGATATGTGAGTGTGGGAGTCACCATTTGTCACTGGCAGCAGTGTCACGAGGCAGTAGACTTCCAGGTACCCGCTGACCTAGGCTGCCTTCTGCCCCAGGCAAGGTCCCGAATCCTTTATCCCACATGCTGACACCCGGGCACTGGCGGACATTCATTTGGAGCAACACAGAGGTCTGAGTGAGGGTCAGCGGGCCAGGTAGGTGAAGTCAAGGCCAGGTGGGCGGGGCTAAGACTCCTTTGCCATCACCATAGAGACAGTCCCCCCCCGCAAGAGTGGCCGGAGCTTGTGATGGGCCTGCTGACAAGACTTGAGCCAATGGCAGAGATCCGGCCCGCCAGGCAGATGACACAGGGCCCTCCAGTGTGACCTATGACACCTAGTGGCCACAGGATTTGAGCACACCCTGGGAAAGGCTACGCAGGCACAAGGGAGCCCCTGGTGCGGACTGCTTCAGGGCATTGGCACAGCAGGCCAGGTACCTCTTTCCCACTTTCCTCAGGATATCACTACGCAAGGCATCCCCACTCAGCATCTCTTGCCTCTCTCTGTCTCTCTCTGGATGTGTTCGTTCTCCGAAATCTCTTCCTTCTCCCCCTTGTCACTTCACACCTTGGAGTGCCTGACAGAGGGCCTAGAGACGAAAGAGCAAAGGGGGAAGGCCTCTGGCTCTACTGGTTGCCCATGGGCAGAGAAGATCTGCTAGTCTATCTGGAAGGTCTAGAGAGTAGCCATTGATTGGGGAGCTACATCACGGGCGGACCTGGCCAGGTGAAGCTTGCTGACATGCAGCAGCCTCTCCGGAGACTACTAATTCCGCGGAGAACATTCTATGCAAATACCCGGCTGAGTGCCATGGGCAGAAAACATTGACACATACCTGCCAGGGGTCTATCCTGGGTCTCAAGAGTCCACCCTGGTCTCCGGCCACTCATCATCTCAGCACACACTTTGCCTGCACACCTGGAATCCGCCTCTCTCCACGAATGCCTTCTCCTGCTAGGAAACACACGATGGCACTCAGCCAAAGGAGAGCACAGGCAAAGTCAACTGAAGCCCGCATTTTCAAGATTTTGCCCTCTGCTGGGCCACAGCCTCCGCTGGCACAGTGCATGTGTGTCACTTCTCCGAAGACAAGGCCGCAATCCGGGCGTCCAGGGCCCCAGCAGTCCAGAGTCTGCGCATGGCGGCATATGGATCACCTCTTTGCCAGGTACAGGAGGGAGGCCTGGGCCCTACACCGGCTCCGATAGAGCTCCACGATCTCAGCTATTTTCCCTGACCTTTGGCCCGTGCCCTCGTGTCTGTGTCATCCCTAGTTACACTTCTTCTCCGACCACTCTGAATCCGCCACCTGCGGATACATGAGCATGAAAATCAACATCTGTCACTGCCTGCAGTGTCACAGGTCACTAGGTGTCTAGGCTCAGGCTGACCTTGGCTGTCTTCTGCCCAGGCAAGGAGCCTAATCCTTCAAAGGCAACGAGGACATGTGGTCATTGGCCGACATTCATTCTTTCATCCACACAGCGGTCTAGATGAGGCTAAAGAGGCCAGGTAGGCCAGGTGACGGCTGAGTGCGGGGCCTAAGGCTTCTTTCCCAATCACCATGGAGACAGCCACCGCAAGGCTGGCCGGAACTTCTGACGGGGACGGGTCACAAACACCGAGCCAATAGGAGAGGTCCAGCCTAAGCGGCCACTTCCGCAGTGCCCTCCATTTTACCCATGGACACACGACGGCCCCTTCTCTTTTGGGCCACAAAATCCAGGGCACCCAGGGAATCACCTCACAGTAGGCAGGCCCTGATGTGGACACGTTCGACACACGGGGCCAGCAGGCAGGTACCACTTTTCCACTTACGCTAGGATATCGGTAGGCAAGGCGCCCTTCCTCAGCATCTATGGCCCCTCTGTGTATGTGTTCATTCGGAGAAATCTCTTCCTTCTACCCCTGAGACACATCACAAGTATGAGGGGCCTGAGAGAGAGCCTAGACATGGAACGGGGGAGGCTTCTGGCTGTACTGCTTCCCCGTGGGTAGAGAAGAGCAGGTAGTCTCTCTGGAAGGTCTTAGCTTCTGTTGACTGACATGGACAATACAGTAGGGGCGGACCCTGGCCAGGCGAAGCTTGTGGGCAGATGCAACCCCTCCGGCGACGAATAATTCCGCTGCTGCTTTGTATGGTGAAAACCTCCCCCCGCCAAGTGGGATGGGTAGAGAACACTGACCCACACCCGCCAGGGGCCTCTCCTGGGACTAAAGATCCCAACATGGTCTCAACGTCGTCACCCTCTTAGCACACACCTTTCCTGCACACGTAATCCTGCCTTTCTCCGTCAGGGCCCTCTCCTACCAGGAGAAAAAGCAAGCCGCTCTAAAAGGCCGATGCCCGGGAACTCGAGGAAACACTGCCATTTTCCAAATTTTGGCTGTCTACATGTCCCCGCCTCCGCTGCAAGGCCGCGTATGTGGCCGGGCTCCGAAGGCAAGGCCGAAATCCTGGCAGCCTGGGAACCAGCAGTCCCATGGTTTATGGACGTGGGGACACGGATGACCTGTTCGCCACATACAGGAGGGACGCTTGGGCCCTTGACTGGCTCGCCATTCAGCTCCACGACGTCCACTACCGGCCCTGGCCTTTGCTTTGGCTGGTGCCCCATGGAACGTGTGCTCCGGAGCCATGTTTCTCCGCCCATCACTATCATTCTGCCACCAGGCGATATGTGAGTGTGGGAGTCACCATTTGTCACTGGCAGCAGTGTCACGAGGCAGTAGACTTCCAGGTACCCGCTGACCTAGGCTGCCTTCTGCCCCAGGCAAGGTCCCCAATCCTTTATCCCAGATGCTGACACCCGGGCACTGGCGGACATTCATTTGGAGCAACACAGAGGTCTGAGTGAGGGTCAGCGGGCCAGGTAGGTGAAGTCAAGGCCAGGTGGGCGGGGCTAAGACTCCTTTGCCATCACCATAGAGACAGTCCCCCCCCGCAAGAGTGGCCGGAGCTTGTGATGGGCCTGCTGACAAGACTTGAGCCAATGGCAGAGATCCGGCCCGCCAGGCAGATGACACAGGGCCCTCCAGTGTGACCTATGACACCTAGTGGCCGCAGGATTTGAGCACACCCTGGGAGAGGCTACACAGGCACAAGGGAGCCCCTGGTGCGGACTGCTTCAGGGCATTGGCACAGCAGGCCAGGTACCTCTTTCCCACTTTCCTCAGGATATCACTACGCAAGGCATCCCCACTCAGCATCTCTTGCCTCTCTCTGTCTCTCTCTGGATGTGTTCGTTCTCTGAAATCTCTTCCTTCTCCCCCTTGTCACTTCACACCTTGGAGTGCCTGACAGAGGGCCTAGAGACGAAAGAGCAAAGGGGGAAGGCCTCTGGCTCTACTGGTTGCCCATGGGCAGAGAAGATCTGCTAGTCTATCTGGAAGGTCTAGAGAGTAGCCATTGATTGGGGAGCTACATCACGGGCGGACCTGGCCAGGTGAAGCTTGCTGACATGCAGCAGCCTCTCCGGAGACTACTAATTCCGCGGAGAACATTCTATGCAAATACCCGGCTGAGTGCCATGGGCAGAAAACATTGACACATACCTGCCAGGGGTCTATCCTGGGTCTCAAGAGTCCACCCTGGTCTCCAGCCACTCATCATCTCAGCACACACTTTGCCTGCACACATGGAATCCGCCTCTCTCCACGAATGCCTTCTCCTGCTAGGAAACACACGATGGCACTCAGCCAAAGGAGAGCACAGGCAAAGTCAACTGAAGCCCGCATTTTCAAGATTTTGCCCTCTGCTGGGCCACAGCCTCCGCTGGCACAGTGCATGTGTGTCACTTCTCCGAAGACAAGGCCGCAATCCGGGCGTCCAGGGCCCCAGCAGTCCAGAGTCTGCGCATGGCGGCATATGGATCACCTCTTTGCCACGTACAGGAGGGAGGCCTGGGCCCTACACTGGCTCCGCTAGAGCTCCACGATCTCAGCTATTTTCCCTGACCTTTGGCCCGTGCCCTCGTGTCTGTGTCATCCCTAGTTACACTTCTTCTCCGACCACTCTGAATCCGCCACCTGCGGATACATGAGCATGAAAATCAACATCTGTCACTGCCTGCAGTGTCACAGGTCACTAGGTGTCTAGGCTCAGGCTGACCTTGGCTGTCTTCTGCCCAGGCAAGGAGCCTAATCCTTCAAAGGCAACCAGGACACGTGGTCATTGGCCGACATTCATTCTTTCATCCACACAGCGGTCTAGATGAGGCTAAAGAGGCCAGGTAGGCCAGGTGACGGCTGAGTGCGGGGCCTAAGGCTTCTTTCCCAATCACCATGGAGACAGCCACCGCAAGGCTGGCCGGAACTTCTGACGGGGACGGGTCACAAACACCGAGCCAATAGGAGAGGTCCAGCCTAAGCGGCCACTTCCGCACTGCCCTCCATTTTACCCATGGACACACGACGGCCCCTTCTCTTTTGGGCCACAAAATCCAGGGCACCCAGGGAATCACCTCACAGTAGGCAGCCCCTGATGTGGACACGTTCGACACACGGGGCCAGCAGGCAGGTACCACTTTTCCACTTACGCTAGGATATCAGTAGGCAAGGCGCCCTTCCTCAGCATCTATGGCCCCTCTGTGTATGTGTTCATTCGGAGAAATCTCTTCCTTCTACCCCTGAGACACATCACAAGTATGAGGGGCCTGAGAGAGAGCCTAGAGATGGAACGGGGGAGGCTTCTGGCTGTACTGCTTCCCCGTGGGTAGAGAAGAGCAGGTAGTCTCTCTGGAAGGTCTTAGCTTCTGTTGATTGACATGGACAATACAGTAGGGGCGGACCCTGGCCAGGCGGAGCTTGTGGGCAGATGCAACCCCTCCGGCGACGAATAATTCCGCTGCTGCTTTGTATGGTGAAAACCTCCCCCCGCCAAGTGGGATGGGTAGAGAACACTGACCCACACCCGCCAGGGGCCTCTCCTGGGACTAAAGATCCCAACATGGTCTCAACGTCGTCACCCTCTCAGCACACACCTTTCCTGCACACGTAATCCTGCCTTTCTCCGTCAGGGCCCTCTCCTACCAGGAGAAAAAGCAAGCCGCTCTAAAAGGCCGATGCCCGGGAACTCGAGGAAACACTGCCATTTTCCAAATTTTGGCTGTCTACATGTCCCCGCCTCCGCTGCAAGGCCGCGTATGTGGCCGGGCTCCGAAGGCAAGGCCGAAATCCTGGCAGCCTGGGCCCCAGCAGTCCCATGGTTTATGGACGTGGGGACACGGATGACCTGTTCGCCACATACAGGAGGGACGCTTGGGCCCTTGACTGGCTCGCCATTCAGCTCCACGACGTCCACTACCGGCCCTGGCCTTTGCTTTGGCTGGTGCCCCACGGAACGTGTGCTCCGGAGCCATGTTTCTCCGCCCATCACTATCATTCTGCCACCAGGCGATATGTGAGTGTGGGAGTCACCATTTGTCACTGGCAGCAGTGTCACGAGGCAGTAGACTTCCAGGTACCCACTGACCTAGGCTGCCTTCTGCCCCAGGCAAGGTCCCGAATCCTTTATCCCAGATGCTGACACCTGGGCACTGGCGGACATTCATTTGGAGCAACACAGAGGTCTGAGTGAGGGTCAGCGGGCCAGGTAGGTGAAGTCAAGGCCAGGTGGGCGGGGCTAAGACTCCTTTGCCATCACCATAGAGACAGTCCCCCCCCGCAAGAGTGGCCGGAGCTTGTGATGGGCCTGCTGACAAGACTTGAGCCAACGGCAGAGATCCGGCCCGCCAGGCAGATGACACAGGGCCCTCCAGTGTGACCTATGACACCTAGTGGCCACAGGATTTGAGCACACCCTGGGAAAGGCTACGCAGGCACAAGGGAGCCCCTGGTGCGGACTGCTTCAGGGCATTGGCACAGCAGGCCAGGTACCTCTTTCCCACTTTCCTCAGGATATCACTACGCAAGGCATCCCCACTCAGCATCTCTTGCCTCTCTCTGTCTCTCTCTGGATGTGTTCGTTCTCTGAAATCTCTTCCTTCTCCCCCTTGTCACTTCACACCTTGGAGTGCCTGACAGAGGGCCTAGAGACGAAAGAGCAAAGGGGGAAGGCCTCTGGCTCTACTGGTTGCCCATGGGCAGAGAAGATCTGCTAGTCTATCTGGAAGGTCTAGAGAGTAGCCATTGATTGGGGAGCTACATCACGGGCGGACCTGGCCAGGTGAAGCTTGCTGACATGCAGCAGCCTCTCCGGAGACTACTAATTCCTCGGAGAACATTCTATGCAAATACCCGGCTGAGTGCCATGGGCAGAAAACATTGACACATACCTGCCAGGGGTCTATCCTGGGTCTCAAGAGTCCACCCTGGTCTCCAGCCACTCATCATCTCAGCACACACTTTGCCTGCACACGTGGAATCCGCCTCTCTCCACGAATGCCTTCTCCTGCTAGGAAACACACGATGGCACTCAGCCAAAGGAGAGCACAGGCAAAGTCAACTGAAGCCCGCATTTTCAAGATTTTGCCCTCTGCTGGGCCACAGCCTCCGCTGGCACAGTGCATGTGTGTCACTTCTCCGAAGACAAGGCCGCAATCCGGGCGTCCAGGGCCCCAGCAGTCCAGAGTCTGCGCATGGCGGCATATGGATCACCTCTTTGCCACGTACAGGAGGGAGGCCTGGGCCCTACACTGGCTCCGCTAGAGCTCCACGACCTCAGCTATTTTCCCTGACCTTTGGCCCGTGCCCTCGTGAGTGTGTCATCTCTACTTCCACTTCTCTTCCCACCACACTGAATCCGCCACCTGCGGATACCTGAGCGTGGACATCAACATCTGTCACTGGCTGCAGTGTCACAGGTCACTAGGTGTCTAGGCTCAGGCTGACCTTGGCTGTCTTCTGCCCAGGCAAGGAGCCTAATCCTTCCAAGGAAATCAGGACACGTGCTCACTGGCCGACATCCTTTCTTTCATCCACACAGCGGTCTAGATGAGGGGAAAGAGGCCAGGTAGGCCAGGTGAAGGCTGAGGGTGGGGCCTAAGGCTTCTTTCCCAATCACCATGGTGACAGCCACCGGAAGGCTGGGCGGAACTTCTGACGGGGACGAGTCACAAACACTCAGCCAATAGGAGAGGTCCAGCCTAACCGGCCAGTTCCGCAGAGCCCTCCATTTTACCCATGGACAGACAACGGCCCCTTTGCGTCTTTGGCCGCAAAATCGAGGACATCCAGGGAATAACTTCACAGTAGGCAACCCCTGATGTCAACAGGTTCGACACACTGGGACAGCAGGCAGGTACCTCTTTTCCACTTACGCTAGGATATCACTAGGCAAGGCGCCCTTCCTCTGCATCTCTGGCCTCTCTGTATGTGTTCACTCAGAGGAATCTCTTCATTCTACCCCTGAGACACATCACAAGTATGAGGGGCCTGAGAGAGAGCCTAGAGATGGAACGGGGGAGGCTTCTGGCTGTACTGCTTCCCCGTGGGTAGAGAATAGCAGGTAGTCTCTCTGGAAGGTCTTAGCTTCTGTTGACTGACACGCGCAATACAGTAGGGGCGGGCCCTGGCCAGGTGGAGCTTGTGGGCAGATGCAACCTCTCCGGCGACGAATACTTGCGCTGCTGCTTTGTATGGTGAAAACCTCCCCCCGCCAAGGGGGATGGGTAGAGAACATTGACCCACACCCGCCAGGGGCCTTTCCTGGGACTAAAGATCCCAACGTGGTCTCAACGTCGTCACCCTCTCAACACACACCTTTCCTGCACACCTAATCCTGCCTTTCTCCGTCACGGCCCTATCCTACCAGGAAAAAAAGCAAGCCGCTCAAAAAGGCCGATGCCAGGGAAATCGAGGAAACACTGCCAGTTTCCAAATTTTTGCTCTCTACACATCCCCGCCTCCGGTGCAAGGCTGCCTATGTGGGTGGGCTCCGAAGGCAAGGCCGAAATCCTGGCAGCCTGGGCCCCAGCAGTCCAATGCTTGATGGACGTGGGGACACGGATGACCTGTTCGCCACATACAGGAGGGATCCTTGGGCCCTTCACTGGCTCGCCATTCAGCTCCACGACGTCCACTACTGGCCCTGGCCTTATGCTTTGGCTGGTGCCCCATTAAACGTGTGCTCCGGAGCGATGTTTCTCCACCCATCACTAGCATTCTGCCACCAGGGGATATGTGAGTGTGGGAGTCACCATTTGTCACTGGCAGCAGTGTCACAAGTCACTAGACCTCCAGCTACCCGCTCACCTAGGCTGCCTTCTGCCCCAGGCAAGGTCCCGAATCCTTTATCCCAGATGCTGACACCTGGGCACTGGCGGACATTGATTTTTATCAACCCAGAGGTCTGAGTGAGGGTCAGAGGGCCAGGTAGGTGAAGTGAAGGCCAGGTGGGCGGGGCTAAGGCTTCTTTGCCATCACCATAGAGACAGTCCCCCCACCGCAAGAGTGGGCGGAGCTCGTGATGGGCCTGGTGACAAGACTGAGCCAATGGCAGAGATCCGGCCCGCCAGGCAGATGACACAGGGCCCTCCATTGTGACCTATGACACCTAGTGGCCACAGGATTTGAGCACGCCCCGGGAAAGGCTACGCAGGCACAAGGGAGCCCCTGGTGCGGACTGCTTCAGGGCATTGGCAGAGCACGCCAGGTACCTCTTTCCCACTTGCCTGAGGATATCAGTAGGCAAGGCATCCCCACTCAGCATCATTTGCCTCTCTCTGTCTCTCTCTGCTTGTCTTCGTTCTCTGAAATCTCTTCCTTCTCCCCCTTGTCACTTCACACCTTGGAGTGCCTGACAGAGGGCCTAGAGACCAAAGAGCAAAGGGGGAAGGCCTCTGGCTCTACTGCTTGCCCTTGAGGGGAGAGAAGTTCTGCTAGTCTATCTGGAAGGTCTAGAGAGTAGTGATTGATTGGGGAGCTACATCACGGGCGGACCTGGCCAGGTGAAGCTTGACATCACCGTGGGACCTGGCCAGGTGAAGCTCGCTGACAAGTGGCAGCCTCTCCGGAGACTACTAATTCCGCTGCTAACATTCTGTGCAAATAACCGGCTGAGTGCCATGGGCAGAAAACATTGACAAGTACCTGCCAGAGGCCTATTCTGGGTCTGAAGAGTCCACCCTGGTCTCCAGCAACTCATCATCTCAGCACACACTTTGCCTGCACGCATGGAAACCGCCTCTCTCCACGAATGCCTTCACCTGCTAGGAAACACACGATGTCACTCAGCCAAAGAAGAGCACAGGCAAAGTCAACTGAAGCCCCCATTTTCAAGATTTTGCCCTCTGCTGTTCCACAGCCTCCGGCGGCACACTGCATCTGCGTCACTTCTCGGTAGACGAGGCCGAAATCCGGGCATCCAGGGCCCCAGCCGTCCAGAGTCTACGGATGGCGGCATATGGATCACCTCTTTGCCTCGTACAGCAGGGAGGCCTGGGCCCTAGACTGGCTCCGCTAGAGCTCCACGACCTCAGCTATTTTCCCTGACCTTTGGCCCGTGCCCTCGTGAGTGTGTCATCTCTACTTCCACTTCTCTTCCCACCACACTGAATCCGCCACCTGCGGATACCTGAGCGTGGACATCAACATCTGTCACTGGCTGCAGTGTCACAGGTCACTAGGTGTCTAGGCTCAGGCTGACCTTGGCTGTCTTCTGCCCAGGCAAGGAGCCTAATCCTTCCAAGGAAATCAGGACACGTGCTCACTGGCCGACATCCTTTCTTTCATCCACACAGCGGTCTAGATGAGGGGAAAGAGGCCAGGTAGGCCAGGTGAAGGCTGAGGGTGGGGCCTAAGGCTTCTTTCCCAATCACCATGGTGACAGCCACCGGAAGGCTGGGCGGAACTTCTGACGGGGACGAGTCACAAACACTCAGCCAATAGGAGAGGTCCAGCCTAACCGGCCAGTTCCGCAGAGCCCTCCATTTTACCTATGGACAGACAACGGCCCCTTGCGTCTTTGGCCACAAAATCGAGGACACCCAGGGAATAACTTCACAGTAGGCAACCCCTGATGTCAACACGTTCGACACACTGGGACAGCAGGCAGGTACCTCTTTTCCACTTACGCTAGGATATCACTAGGCAAGGCGCCCGTCCTCTGCATCTCTGGCCTCTCTGTATGTGTTCACTCAGAGGAATCTCTTCATTCTACCCCTGAGACACATCACAAGTATGAGGGGCCTGAGAGAGAGCCTAGAGATGGAACGGCGGAGGCTTCTGGCTGTACTGCTTCCCCGTGGGTAGAGAACAGCAGGTAGTCTCTCTGGAAGGTCTTAGCTTCTGTTGACTGACACGCGCAATACAGTAGGGGCGGACCCTGGCCAGGTGGAGCTTGTGGGCAGATGGAACCTCTCCGGCGACGAATAATTGCGCTGCTGCTTTGTATGGTAAAAACCTCCCCCCGCCAAGGGGGATGGGTAGAGAACATTGACCCACACCCGCCAGGGGCCTTTCCTGGGACTAAAGATCCCAACGTGGTCTCAACGTCGTCACCCTCTCAACACACACCTTTTCTGCACACGTAACCCTGCCTTTCTCCGTCACGGCCCTATCCTACCAGGAAAAAAAGCAAGCCGCTCAAAAAGGCCGATGCCAGGGAAATCGAGGAAACACGGCCAGTTTCCAAATTTTTGCTCTCTACACGTCCCCGCCTCCGGTGCAAGGCTGCCTATGTGGCCGGGCTCCGAAGGCAAGGCCGAAATCCTGGCAGCCTGGGCCCCAGCAGTCCAATGCTTGATGGACGTGGGGACACGGATGACCTGTTCGCCACATACAGGAGGGATCCTTGGGCCCTTCACTGGCTCGCCATTCAGCTCCACGACGTCCACTACTGGCCCTGGCCTTTGCTTTGGCTGGTGCCCCATTAAACGTGTGCTCCGGAGCGATGTTTCTCCACCCATCACTAGCATTCTGCCACCAGGGAATATGTGAGTGTGGGAGTCACCATTTGTCACTGGCAGCAGTGTCACAAGTCACTAGACTTCCAGCTACCCGCTGACCTAGGCTGCCTTCTTTCCCAGGCAAGGTTGCGAATCCTTTATCCCAGATGCTGACACCTGGGCACTGGCGGACATTGATTTTTATCAACACAGTGGTCTGAGTGAGGGTCAGAGGGCCAGGTAGGTGAAGTAAAGGCCAGGTGGGCAGGGCTAAGGCTTCTTTGCCATCACCATAGAGACAGTCCCCCCACCGCAAGAGTGGGCGGAGCTCGTGATGGGCCTGGTGACAAGACTGAGCCAATGGCAGAGATCCGGCCCGCCAGGCAGATGACACAGGGCCCTCCATTGTGACCTATGACACCTAGTGGCCACAGGATTTGAGCACGCCCCGGGAAAGGCTACGCAGGCACAAGGGAGCCCCTGGTGCGGACTGCTTCAGGGCATTGGCAGAGCACGCCAGGTACCTCTTTCCCACTTGCCTGAGGATATCAGTAGGCAAGGCATCCCCACTCAGCATCATTTGCCTCTCTCTGTCTCTCTCTGCTTGTCTTCGTTCTCTGAAATCTCTTCCTTCTCCCCCTTGTCACTTCACACCTTGGAGTGCCTGACAGAGGGCCTAGAGACCAAAGAGCAAAGGGGGAAGGCCTCTGGCTCTACTGCTTGCCCTTGAGGGGAGAGAAGTTCTGCTAGTCTATCTGGAAGGTCTAGAGAGTAGTGATTGATTGGGGAGCTACATCACGGGCGGACCTGGCCAGGTGAAGCTTGACATCACCGTGGGACCGGGCCAGGTGAAGCTCGCTGACAAGTGGCAGCCTCTCCGGAGACTACTAATTCCGCTGATCACATTCTATGCAAATAACCGGCTGAGTGCCATGGGCAGAAAACATTGACACATACCTGCCAGAGGCCTATTCTGGGTCTGAAGAGTCCACCCTGGTCTCCAGCAACTCATCATCTCAGCACACACTTTGCCTGCACGCATGGAAACCGCCTCTCTCCACGAATGCCTTCACCTGCTAGGAAACACACGATGTCACTCAGCCAAAGAAGAGCACAGGCAAATCAACTGAAGCCCCCATTTTCAAGATTTTGCCCTCTGCTGTTCCACAGCCTCCGGTGGCACACTGCATCTGCGTCACTTCTAGGTAGACGAGGCCGAAATCCGGGCATCCAGGGCCCCAGCCGTCCAGAGTCTACGGATGGCGGCATATGGATCACCTCTTTGCCTCGTACAGCAGGGAGGCCTGGGCCCTAGACTGGCTCCGCTAGAGCTCCACGACCTCAGCTATTTTCCCTGACCTTTGGCCCGTGCCCTCGTGAGTGTGTCATCTCTACTTCCACTTCTCTTCCCACCACACTGAATCCGCCACCTGCGGATACCTGAGCGTGGACATCAACATCTGTCACTGGCTGCAGTGTCACAGGTCACTAGGTGTCTAGGCTCAGGCTGACCTTGGCTGTCTTCTGGCCAGGCAAGGAGCCTAATCCTTCCAAGGAAATCAGGACACGTGCTCACTGGCCGACATCCTTTCTTTCATCCACACAGCGGTCTAGATGAGGGGAAAGAGGCCAGGTAGGCCAGGTGAAGGCTGAGTGTGGGGCCTAAGGCTTCTTTCCCAATCACCATGGTGACAGCCACCGGAAGGCTGGGCGGAACTTCTGACGGGGACGAGTCACAAACACTCAGCCAATAGGAGAGGTCCAGCCTAACCGGCCAGTTCCGCAGAGCCCTCCATTTTACCCATGGACAGACAACGGCCCCTTGCGTCTTTGGCCACAAAATCCAGGGCACCCAGGGAATAACTTCACAGTAGGCAACCCCTGATGTCAACACGTTCGACACACTGGGACAGCAGGCAGGTACCTCTTTTCCACTTGCGCTAGGATATCACTAGGCAAGGCGCCCTTCCTCAGCATCTCTGGCCTCTCTGTATGTGTTCACTCAGAGGAATCTCTTCATTCTACCCCTGAGACACATCACAAGTATGAGGGGCCTGAGAGAGAGCCTAGAGATGGAACGGGGGGGCTTCTGGCTGTACTGCTTCCCCGTGGGTAGAGAACAGCAGGTAGTCTCTCTGGAAGGTCTTAGCTTCTGTTGACTGACATGCGCAATACAGTAGGGGCGGACCCTGGCCAGGTGGAGCTTGTGGGCAGATGGAACCTCTCCGGCAACGAATAATTGCGCTGCTGCTTTGTATGGTGAAAACCTCCCCCCGCCAAGGGGGATGGGTAGAGAACATTGACCCACACCCGCCAGGGGCCTTTCCTGGGACTAAAGATCCCAACGTGGTCTCAACGTCGTCACCCTCTCAACACACACCTTTCCTGCACACGGAATCCTGCCTTTCTCCGTCAGGGCCCTATCCTACCAGGAAAAAAAGCAAGCCGCTCAAAAAGGCCGATGCCAGGGAAATTGAGGAAACACGGCCAGTTTCCAAATTTTTGCTCTCTACACGTCCCCGCCTCCGGTGCAAGGCTGCCTATGTGGCCGGGCTCCGAAGGCAAGGCCGAAATCCTGGCAGCCTGGGCCCCAGCAGTCCCATGCTTGATGGACGTGGGGACACGGATGACCTGTTCGCCACATACAGGAGGGATCCTTGGGCCCTTCACTGGCTCGCCATTCAGCTCCACGACGTCCACTACTGGCCCTGGCCTTTGCTTTGGCTAGTGCCCCATTAAACGTGTGCTCCGGAGCGATGTTTCTCCACCCATCACTAGCATTCTGCCACCAGGGGATATGTGAGTGTGGGAGTCACCATTTGTCACTGGCAGCAGTGTCACAAGTCACTAGACTTCCAGCTACCCGCTGACCTAGGCTGCCTTCTTTCCAAGGCAAGGTCCCGAATCCTTTATCCCAAATGCTGACATCTGGGCACTGGCGGACATTGATTTTTATCAACCCAGACGTCTGAGTGAGGGTCAGAGGGCCAGGTAGGTGAAGTGAAGGCCAGGTGGGCGGGGCTAAGGCTTCTTTGCCATCACCATAGAGACAGTCCCCCCCCGCAAGAGTGGGCGGAGCTTGTGATGGGCCTGGTGACAAGACTCAGCCAATGGCAGAGATCCGGCCCGCCAGGCAGATGACACAGGGCCCTCCATTGTGACCTATGACACCTAGAGGCCACAGGATTTGAGCACACCCCGGGAAAGGCTACGCAGGCACAAGGGAGCCCCTGGTGCGGACTGCTTCAGGGCATTGGCAGAGCACGCCAGGTACCTCTTTCCCACTTGCCTGAGGATATCAGTAGGCAAGGCATCCGCACTCAGCATCTCTTGCCTCTCTCTGTCTCTCTCTGCTTGTGTTCGTTCTCTGAAATCTCTTCCTTCTCCCCCTTGTCACTTCACACCTTGGAGTGCCTGACAGAGGGCCTAGAGACCAAAGAGCAAAGGGGGAAGGCCTCTGGCTTACTGCTAGCCCTTGAGGGGAGAGAAGTTCTGGTAGTCTATCTGGAAGGTCTAGAGAGTAGTGATTGATTGGGGAGCTACATCACGGGCGGACCTGGCCAGGTGAAGCTTGACATCACCGTGGGACCTGGCCAGGTGAAGCTCGCTGACAAGTGGCAGCCTCTCCGGAGACTACTAATTCCGCTGCTAACATTCTGTGCCAATAACCGGCTGAGTGCCATGGGCAGAAAACATTGACACATACCTGCCAGAGGCCTATTCTGGGTCTGAAGAGTCCACCCTGGTCTCCAGCAACTCATCATCTCAGCACACACTTTGCCTGCACGCATGGAAACCGCCTCTCTCCACGAATGCCTTCACCTGCTAGGAAACACACGATGTCACTCAGCCAAAGGAGAGCACAGGCAAATCAACTGAAGCCCCCATTTTCAAGATTTTGCCCTCTGCTGTTCCACAGCCTCCGGTGGCACACTGCATCTGCGTCACTTCTCGGTAGACGAGGCCGAAATCCGGGCATCCAGGGCCCCAGCCGTCCAGAGTCTAGGGATGGCGGCATATGGATCACCTCTTTGCCTCGTACAGCAGGGAGGCCTGGGCCCTAGACTGGCTCCGCTAGAGCTCCATGACCTCAGCTATTTTCCCTGACCTTTGGCCCGTGCCCTCGTGAGTGTGTCATCTCTACTTCCACTTCTCTTCCCACCACACTGAATCCGCCACCTGCGGATACCTGAGCGTGGACATCAACATCTGTCACTGGCTGCAGTGTCACAGGTCACTAGGTGTCTAGGCTCAGGCTGACCTTGGCTGTCTTCTGCCCAGGCAAGGAACCTAATCCTTCCAAGGAAATCAGGACACGTGCTCACTGGCCGACATCCTTTCTTTCATCCACACAGCGGTCTAGATGAGGGGAAAGAGGCCAGGTAGGCCAGGTGAAGGCTGAGTGTGGGGCCTAAGGCTTCTTTCCCAATCACCATGGTGACAGCCACCTGAAGGCTGGGCGAAACTTCGGACGGGGACGAGTCACAAACACTCAGCCAATAGGAGAGGTCCAGCCTAACCGGCCAGTTCCGCAGAGCCCTCCATTTTACCCATGGACAGACAACGGCCCCTTGCGTCTTTGGCCACAAAATCCAGGGCACCCAGGGAATAACTTCACAGTAGGCAACCCCTGATGTGAACACGTTCGACACACTGGGACAGCAGGCAGGTACCTCTTTTCCACTTACGCTAGGATATCACTAGGCAAGGCGCCCTTCCTCAGCATCTCTGGCCTCTCTGTATGTGTTCACTCAGAGGAATCTCTTCATTCTACCCCTGAGACACATCACAAGTATGAGGGGCCTGAGAGAGAGCCTAGAGATGGAACGGGGGAGGCTTCTGGCTGTACTGCTTCCCCGTGGGGACAGAATAGCAGGTAGTCTCTCTGGAAGGTCTTAGCTTCTGTTGACTGACATGCGCAATACAGTAGGGGCGGACCCTGGCCAGGGGGAGCTTGTGGGCAGATGCAACCTCTCCGGCGACGAATAATTGCGCTGCTGCTTTGTATGGTGAAAACCTCCCCCCGCCAAGGGGGATGGGTAGAGAACATTGACCCACACCCGCCAGGGGCCTTTCCTGGGACTAAAGATCCCAACGTGGTCTCAACGTCGTCACCCTCTCAACACACACCTTTCCTGCACACGGAATCCTGCCTTTCTCCGTCAGAGCCCTATCCTACCAGGAAAAAAGCAAGCTGCTCAAAAAGGCCGATGCCAGGGAAATCGAGGAAACACGGCCAGTTTCCAAATTTTTGCTCTCTACACGTCCCCGCCTCCGGTGCAAGGCTGCCTATGTGGCCGGGCTCCGAAGGCAAGGCCGAAATCCTGGCAGCCTGGGCCCCAGCAGTCCAATGCTTGATGGACGTGGGGACACGGATGACCTGTTCGCCACATACAGGAGGGATCCTTGGGCCCTTCACTGGCTCGCCATTCAGCTCCACGACGTCCACTACTGGCCCTGGCCTTTGCTTTGGCTGGTGCCCCATTAAACGTGTGCTCCGGAGCGATGTTTCTCCACCCATCACTAGCATTCTGCCACCAGGGAATATGTGAGTGTGGGAGTCACCATTTGTCACTGGCAGCAGTGTCACAAGTCACTAGACTTCCAGCTACCCGCTGACCTAGGCTGCCTTCTTTCCAAGGCAAGGTCCCGAATCCTTTATCCCAGATGCTGACATCTGGGCACTGGCGGACATTGATTTTTATCAACCCAGAGGTCTGAGTGAGGGTCAGAGGGCCAGGTAGGTGAAGTGAAGGCCAGGTGGGCGGGGCTAAGGCTTCTTTGCCATCACCATAGAGACAGTCCCCCCCCGCAAGAGTGGGCGGAGCTTGTGATGGGCCTGGTGACAAGACTGAGCCAATGGCAGAGATCCGGCCCGCCAGGCAGATGACACAGGGCCCTCCATTGTGACCTATGACACCTAGAGGCCACAGGATTTGAGCACACCCCGGGAAAGGCTACGCAGGCACAAGGGAGCCCCTGGTGCGGACTGCTTCAGGGCATTGGCAGAGCACGCCAGGTACCTCTTTCCCACTTGCCTGAGGATATCAGTAGGCAAGGCATCCGCACTCAGCATCTCTTGCCTCTCTCTGTCTCTCTCTGCTTGTCTTCGTTCTCTGAAATCTCTTCCTTCTCCCCCTTGTCACTTCACACCTTGGAGTGCCTGACAGAGGGCCTAGAGACCAAAGAGCAAAGGGGGAAGGCCTCTGGCTTACTGCTTGCCCTTGAGGGGAGAGAAGTTCTGGTAGTCTATCTGGAAGGTCTAGAGAGTAGTGATTGATTGGGGAGCTACATCACGGGCGGACCTGGCCAGGTGAAGCTCGCTGACAAGTGGCAGCCTCTCCGGAGACTACTAATTCCCTTGATCACATTCTATGCAAATAACCGGCTGAGTGCCATGGGCAGAAAACATTGACACATACCTGCCAGAGGCCTATTCTGGGTCTGAAGAGTCCACCCTGGTCTCCAGCAACTCATCATCTCAGCACACACTTTGCCTGCACGCATGGAAATCGCCTCTCTCCACGAATGCCTTCACCTGCTAGGAAACACACGATGTCACTCAGCCAAAGAAGAGCACAGGCAAAGTCAACTGAAGCCCACATTTTCAAGATTTTGCCCTCTGCTGTTCCACAGCCTCCGGTGGCACACTGCATCTGCGTCACTTCTAGGTAGACGAGGCCGAAATCCGGGCATCCAGGGCCCCAGCCGTCCAGAGTCTACGGATGGCGGCATATGGATCACCTCTTTGCCTCGTACAGCAGGGAGGCCTGGGCCCTAGACTGGCTCCGCTAGAGCTCCACGACCTCAGCTATTTTCCCTGACCTTTGGCCCGTGCCCTCGTGAGTGTGTCATCTCTACTTCCACTTCTCTTCCCACCACACTGAATCCGCCACCTGCGGATACCTGAGCGTGGACATCAACATCTGTCACTGGCTGCAGTGTCACAGGTCACTAGGTGTCTAGGCTCAGGCTGACCTTGGCTGTCTTCTGCCCAGGCAAGGAGCCTAATCCTTCCAAGGAAATCAGGACACGTGCTCACTGGCCGACATCCTTTCTTTCATCCACACAGCGGTCTAGATGAGGGGAAAGAGGCCAGGTAGGCCAGGTGAAGGCTGAGTGTGGGGCCTAAGGCTTCTTTCCCAATCACCATGGTGACAGCCACCGGAAGGCTGGGCGGAACTTCTGACGGGGACGAGTCACAAACACTCAGCCAATAGGAGAGGTCCAGCCTAACCGGCCAGTTCCGCAGAGCCCTCCATTTTACCCATGGACAGACAACGGCCCCTTGCGTCTTTGGCCACAAAATCCAGGGCACCCAGGGAATAACTTCACAGTAGGCAACCCCTGATGTCAACACGTTCGACACACTGGGACAGCAGGCAGGTACCTCTTTTCCACTTACGCTAGGATATCACTAGGCAAGGCGCCCTTCCTCAGCATCTCTGGCCTCTCTGTATGTGTTCACTCAGAGGAATCTCTTCATTCTACCCCTGAGACACATCACAAGTATGAGGGGCCTGAGAGAGAGCCTAGAGATGGAACGGGGGAGGCTTCTGGCTGTACTGCTTCCCCGTGGGGACAGAATAGCAGGTAGTCTCTCTGGAAGGTCTTAGCTTCTGTTGACTGACATGCGCAATACAGTAGGGGCGGACCCTGGCCAGGTGGAGCTTGTGGGCAGATGCAACCTCTCCGGCGACGAATAATTGCGCTGCTGCTTTGTATGGTGAAAACCTCCCCCCGCCAAGGGGGATGGGTAGAGAACATTGACCCACACCCGCCAGGGGCCTTTCCTGGGACTAAAGATCCCAACGTGGTCTCAACGTCGTCACCCTCTCAACACACACCTTTCCTGCACACGGAATCCTGCCTTTCTCCGTCAGGGCCCTATCCTACCAGGAAAAAAAGCAAGCCGCTCAAAAAGGCCGATGCCAGGGAAATCGAGGAAACACGGCCAGTTTCCAAATTTTTGCTCTCTACACGTCCCCGCCTCCGGTGCAAGGCTGCCTATGTGGCCGGACTCCGAAGGCAAGGCCGAAATCCTGGCAGCCTGGGCCCCAGCAGTCCAATGCTTGATGGACGTGGGGACACGGATGACCTGTTCGCCACATACAGGAGGGATCCTTGGGCCCTTCACTGGCTCGCCATTCAGCTCCACGACGTCCACTACTGGCCCTGGCCTTTGCTTTGGCTGGTGCCCCATTAAACGTGTGCTCCGGAGCGATGTTTCTCCACCCATCACTAGCATTCTGCCACCAGGGGATATGTGAGTGTGGGAGTCACCATTTGTCACTGGCAGCAGTGTCACAAGTCACTAGACTTCCAGCTACCCGCTGACCTAGGCTGCCTTCTGCCCCAGGCAAGGTCCCGAATCCTTTATCCCAGATGCTGACACCTGGGCACTGGCGGACATTGATTTTTATCAACCCAGAGGTCTGAGTGAGGGTCAGAGGGCCAGGTAGGTGAAGTGAAGGCCAGGTGGGCGGGGCTAAGGCTTCTTTGCCATCACCATAGAGACAGTCCCCCCACCGCAAGAGTGGGCGGAGCTCGTGATGGGCCTGGTGACAAGACTGAGCCAATGGCAGAGATCCGGCCCGCCAGGCAGATGACACAGGGCCCTCCATTGTGACCTATGACACCTAGTGGCCACAGGATTTGAGCACGCCCCGGGAAAGGCTACGCAGGCACAAGGGAGCCCCTGGTGCGGACTGCTTCAGGGCATTGGCAGAGCACGCCAGGTACCTCTTTCCCACTTGCCTGAGGATATCAGTAGGCAAGGCATCCCCACTCAGCATCATTTGCCTCTCTCTGTCTCTCTCTGCTTGTCTTCGTTCTCTGAAATCTCTTCCTTCTCCCCCTTGTCACTTCACACCTTGGAGTGCCTGACAGAGGGCCTAGAGACCAAAGAGCAAAGGGGGAAGGCCTCTGGCTCTACTGCTTGCCCTTGAGGGGAGAGAAGTTCTGCTAGTCTATCTGGAAGGTCTAGAGAGTAGTGATTGATTGGGGAGCTACATCACGGGCGGACCTGGCCAGGTGAAGCTTGACATCACCGTGGGACCTGGCCAGGTGAAGCTCGCTGACAAGTGGCAGCCTCTCCGGAGACTACTAATTCCGCTGCTAACATTCTGTGCCAATAACCGGCTGAGTGCCATGGGCAGAAAACATTGACACATACCTGCCAGAGGCCTATTCTGGGTCTGAAGAGTCCACCCTGGTCTCCAGCAACTCATCATCTCAGCACACACTTTGCCTGCACGCATGGAAACCGCCTCTCTCCACGAATGCCTTCACCTGCTAGGAAACACACGATGTCACTCAGCCAAAGGAGAGCACAGGCAAATCAACTGAAGCCCCCATTTTCAAGATTTTGCCCTCTGCTGTTCCACAGCCTCCGGTGGCACACTGCATCTGCGTCACTTCTCGGTAGACGAGGCCGAAATCCGGGCATCCAGGGCCCCAGCCGTCCAGAGTCTAGGGATGGCGGCATATGGATCACCTCTTTGCCTCGTACAGCAGGGAGGCCTGGGCCCTAGACTGGCTCCGCTAGAGCTCCATGACCTCAGCTATTTTCCCTGACCTTTGGCCCGTGCCCTCGTGAGTGTGTCATCTCTACTTCCACTTCTCTTCCCACCACACTGAATCCGCCACCTGCGGATACCTGAGCGTGGACATCAACATCTGTCACTGGCTGCAGTGTCACAGGTCACTAGGTGTCTAGGCTCAGGCTGACCTTGGCTGTCTTCTGCCCAGGCAAGGAACCTAATCCTTCCAAGGAAATCAGGACACGTGCTCACTGGCCGACATCCTTTCTTTCATCCACACAGCGGTCTAGATGAGGGGAAAGAGGCCAGGTAGGCCAGGTGAAGGCTGAGTGTGGGGCCTAAGGCTTCTTTCCCAATCACCATGGTGACAGCCACCTGAAGGCTGGGCGAAACTTCGGACGGGGACGAGTCACAAACACTCAGCCAATAGGAGAGGTCCAGCCTAACCGGCCAGTTCCGCAGAGCCCTCCATTTTACCCATGGACAGACAACGGCCCCTTGCGTCTTTGGCCACAAAATCCAGGGCACCCAGGGAATAACTTCACAGTAGGCAACCCCTGATGTGAACACGTTCGACACACTGGGACAGCAGGCAGGTACCTCTTTTCCACTTACGCTAGGATATCACTAGGCAAGGCGCCCTTCCTCAGCATCTCTGGCCTCTCTGTATGTGTTCACTCAGAGGAATCTCTTCATTCTACCCCTGAGACACATCACAAGTATGAGGGGCCTGAGAGAGAGCCTAGAGATGGAACGGGGGAGGCTTCTGGCTGTACTGCTTCCCCGTGGGGACAGAATAGCAGGTAGTCTCTCTGGAAGGTCTTAGCTTCTGTTGACTGACATGCGCAATACAGTAGGGGCGGACCCTGGCCAGGGGGAGCTTGTGGGCAGATGCAACCTCTCCGGCGACGAATAATTGCGCTGCTGCTTTGTATGGTGAAAACCTCCCCCCGCCAAGGGGGATGGGTAGAGAACATTGACCCACACCCGCCAGGGGCCTTTCCTGGGACTAAAGATCCCAACGTGGTCTCAACGTCGTCACCCTCTCAACACACACCTTTCCTGCACACGGAATCCTGCCTTTCTCCGTCACGGCCCTATCCTACCAGGAAAAAAAGCAAGCCGCTCAAAAAGGCCGATGCCAGGGAAATCGAGGAAACACGGCCAGTTTCCAAATTTTTGCTCTCTGCACGTCCCCGCCTCTGGTGCAAGGCTGCCTATGTGGCCGGGCTCCGAAGGCAAGGCCGAAATCCTGGCAGCCTGGGCCCCAGCAGTCCAATGCTTGATGGACGTGGGGACACGGATGACCTGTTCGCCACATACAGGAGGGATCCTTGGGCCCTTCACTGGCTCGCCATTCAGCTCCACGACGTCCACTACTGGCCCTGGCCTTTGCTTTGGCTGGTGCCCCATTAAACGTGTGCTCCGGAGCGATGTTTCTCCACCCATCACTAGCATTCTGCCACCAGGGGATATGTGAGTGTGGGAGTCACCATTTGTCACTGGCAGCAGTGTCACAAGTCACTAGACTTCCAGCTACCCGCTGACCTAGGCTGCCTTCTGCCCCAGGCAAGGTCCCGAATCCTTTATCCCAGATGCTGACACCTGGGCACTGGCGGACATTGATTTTTATCAACCCAGAGGTCTGAGTGAGGGTCAGAGGGCCAGGTAGGTGAAGTGAAGGCCAGGTGGGCGGGGCTAAGGCTTCTTTGCCATCACCATAGAGACAGTCCCCCCACCGCAAGAGTGGGCGGAGCTCGTGATGGGCCTGGTGACAAGACTGAGCCAATGGCAGAGATCCGGCCCGCCAGGCAGATGACACAGGGCCCTCCATTGTGACCTATGACACCTAGTGGCCACAGGATTTGAGCACGCCCCGGGAAAGGCTACGCAGGCACAAGGGAGCCCCTGGTGCGGACTGCTTCAGGGCATTGGCAGAGCACGCCAGGTACCTCTTTCCTACTTGCCTGAGGATATCAGTAGGCAAGGCATCCCCACTCAGCATCATTTGCCTCTCTCTGTCTCTCTCTGCTTGTCTTCGTTCTCTGAAATCTCTTCCTTCTCCCCGTTGTCACTTCACACCTTGGAGTGCCTGACAGAGGGCCTAGAGACCAAAGAGCAAAGGGGGAAGGCCTCTGGCTCTACTGCTTGCCCTTGAGGGGAGAGAAGTTCTGCTAGTCTATCTGGAAGGTCTAGAGAGTAGTGATTGATTGGGGAGCTACATCACGGGCGGACCTGGCCAGGTGAAGCTTGACATCACCGTGGGACCTGGCCAGGTGAAGCTCGCTGACAAGTGGCAGCCTCTCCGGAGACTACTAATTCCGCTGCTAACATTCTGTGCAAATAACCGGCTGAGTGCCATGGGCAGAAAACATTGACACATACCTGCCAGAGGCCTATTCTGGGTCTGAAGAGTCCACCCTGGTCTCTAGCAACTCATCATCTCAGCACACACTTTGCCTGCACGCATGGAAACCGCCTCTCTCCACGAATGCCTTCACCTGCTAGGAAACACACGATGTCACTCAGCCAAAGAAGAGCACAGGCAAAGTCAACTGAAGCCCCCATTTTCAAGATTTTGCCCTCTGCTGTTCCACAGCCTCCGGTGGCACACTGCATCTGCGTCACTTCTCGGTAGACGAGGCCGAAATCCGGGCATCCAGGGCCCCAGCCGTCCAGAGTCTAGGGATGGCGGCATATGGATCACCTCTTTGCCTCGTACAGCAGGGAGGCCTGGGCCCTAGACTGGCTCCGCTAGAGCTCCATGACCTCAGCTATTTTCCCTGACCTTTGGCCCGTGCCGTCGTGAGTGTGTCATCTCTACTTCCACTTCTCTTCCCACCACACTGAATCCGCCACCTGCGGATACCTGAGCGTGGACATCAACATCTGTCACTGGCTGCAGTGTCACAGGTCACTAGGTGTCTAGGCTCAGGCTGACCTTGGCTGTCTTCTGCCCAGGCAAGGAGCCTAATCCTTCCAAGGAAATCAGGACACGTGCTCACTGGCCGACATCCTTTCTTTCATCCACACAGCGGTCTAGATGAGGGGAAAGAGGCCAGGTAGGCCAGGTGAAGGCTGAGTGTGGGGCCTAAGGCTTCTTTCCCAATCACCATGGTGACAGCCACCGGAAGGCTGGGCGGAACTTCTGACGGGGACGAGTCACAAACACTCAGCCAATAGGAGAGGTCCAGCCTAACCGGCCAGTTCCGCAGAGCCCTCCATTTTACCCATGGACAGACAACGGCCCCTTGCGTCTTTGGCCACAAAATCCAGGGCACCCAGGGAATAACTTCACAGTAGGCAACCCCTGATGTGAACACGTTCGACACACTGGGACAGCAGGCAGGTACCTCTTTTCCACTTACGCTAGGATATCACTAGGCAAGGCGCCCTTCCTCAGCATCTCTGGCCTCTCTGTATGTGTTCACTCAGAGGAATCTCTTCATTCTACCCCTGAGACACATCACAAGTATGAGGGGCCTGAGAGAGAGCCTAGAGATGGAACGGGGGAGGCTTCTGGCTGTACTGCTTCCCCGTGGGGACAGAATAGCAGGTAGTCTCTCTGGAAGGTCTTAGCTTCTGTTGACTGACATGCGCAATACAGTAGGGGCGGACCCTGGCCAGGGGGAGCTTGTGGGCAGATGCAACCTCTCCGGCGACGAATAATTGCGCTGCTGCTTTGTATGGTGAAAACCTCCCCCCGCCAAGGGGGATGGGTAGAGAACATTGGCCCACACCCGCCAGGGGCCTTTCCTGGGACTAAAGATCCCAACGTGGTCTCAACGTCGTCACCCTCTCAACACACACCTTTCCTGCACACGGAATCCTGCCTTTCTCCGTCACGGCCCTATCCTACCAGGAAAACAAGCAAGCCGCTCAAAAAGGCCGATGCCAGGGAAATCGAGGAAACACGGCCAGTTTCCAAATTTTTGCTCTCTACACGTCCCCGCCTCCGGTGCAAGGCTGCCTATGTGGCCGGGCTCCTAAGGCAAGGTGGAAATCCTGGCAGCCTGGGCCCCAGCAGGCCAATGCTTGATGGACGTGGGGACACGGATGACCTGTTCGCCACATACAGGAGGGATCCTTGGGCCCTTCACTGGCTCGCCATTCAGCTCCACGACGTCCACTACTGGCCCTGGCCTTTGCTTTGGCTGGTGCCCCATTAAACGTGTGCTCCGGAGCGATGTTTCTCCACCCATCACTAGCATTCTGCCACCAGGGGATATGTGAGTGTGGGAGTCACCATTTGTCACTGGCAGCAGTGTCACAAGTCACTAGACTTCCAGCTACCCGCTGACCTAGGCTGCCTTCTTTCCCAGGCAAGGTCCCGAATCCTTTATCCCAGATGCTGACACCTGGGCACTGGCGGACATTGATTTTTATCAACCCAGAGGTCTGAGTGAGGGTCAGAGGGCCAGGTAGGTGAAGTGAAGGCCAGGTGGGCGGGGCTAAGGCTTCTTTGCCATCACCATAGAGACAGTCCCCCCACCGCAAGAGTGGGCGGAGCTCGTGATGGGCCTGGTGACAAGACTGAGCCAATGGCAGAGATCCGGCCCGCCAGGCAGATGACACAGGGCCCTCCATTGTGACCTATGACACCTAGTGGCCACAGGATTTGAGCACGCCCCGGGAAAGGCTACGCAGGCACAAGGGAGCCCCTGGTGCGGACTGCTTCAGGGCATTGGCAGAGCACGCCAGGTACCTCTTTCCCACTTGCCTGAGGATATCAGTAGGCAAGGCATCCCCACTCAGCATCATTTGCCTCTCTCTGTCTCTCTCTGCTTGTCTTCGTTCTCTGAAATCTCTTCCTTCTCCCCCTTGTCACTTCACACCTTGGAGTGCCTGACAGAGGGCCTAGAGACCAAAGAGCAAAGGGGGAAGGCCTCTGGCTCTACTGCTTGCCCTTGAGGGGAGAGAAGTTCTGCTAGTCTATCTGGAAGGTCTAGAGAGTAGTGATTGATTGGGGAGCTACATCACGGGCGGACCTGGCCAGGTGAAGCTTGACATCACCGTGGGACCGGGCCAGGTGAAGCTCGCTGACAAGTGGCAGCCTCTCCGGAGACTACTAATTCCGCTGCTAACATTCTGTGCCAATAACCGGCTGAGTGCCATGGGCAGAAAACATTGACACATACCTGCCAGAGGCCTATTCTGGGTCTGAAGAGTCCACCCTGGTCTCTAGCAACTCATCATCTCAGCACACACTTTGCCTGCACGCATGGAAACCGCCTCTCTCCACGAATGCCTTCACCTGCTAGGAAACACACGATGTCACTCAGCCAAAGAAGAGCACAGGCAAAGTCAACTGAAGCCCCCATTTTCAAGATTTTGCCCTCTGCTGTTCCACAGCCTCCGGCGGCACACTGCATCTGCGTCACTTCTCGGTAGACGAGGCCGAAATCCGGGCATCCAGGGCCCCAGCCGTCCAGAGTCTACGGATGGCGGCATATGGATCACCTCTTTGCCTCGTACAGCAGGGAGGCCTGGGCCCTAGAATGGCTCCGCTAGAGCTCCACGACCTCAGCTATTTTCCCTGACCTTTGGCCCGTGCCCTCGTGAGTGTGTCATCTCTACTTCCACTTCTCTTCCCACCACACTGAATCCGCCACCTGCGGATACCTGAGCGTGGACATCAACATCTGTCACTGGCTGCAGTGTCACAGGTCACTAGGTGTCTAGGCTCAGGCTGACCTTGGCTGTCTTCTGCCCAGGCAAGGAGCCTAATCCTTCCAAGGAAATCAGGACACGTGCTCACTGGCCGACATCCTTTCTTTCATCCACACAGCGGTCTAGATGAGGGGAAAGAGGCCAGGTAGGCCAGGTGAAGGCTGAGGGTGGGGCCTAAGGCTTCTTTCCCAATCACCATGGTGACAGCCACCGGAAGGCTGGGCGGAACTTCTGACGGGGACGAGTCACAAACACTCAGCCAATAGGAGAGGTCCAGCCTAACCGGCCAGTTCCGCAGAGCCCTCCATTTTACCCATGGACAGACAACGGCCCCTTGCGTCTTTGGCCGCAAAATCGAGGACATCCAGGGAATAACTTCACAGTAGGCAACCCCTGATGTCAACAGGTTCGACACACTGGGACAGCAGGCAGGTACCTCTTTTCCACTTACGCTAGGATATCACTAGGCAAGGCGCCCTTCCTCTGCATCTCTGGCCTCTCTGTATGTGTTCACTCAGAGGAATCTCTTCATTCTACCCCTGAGACACATCACAAGTATGAGGGGCCTGAGAGAGAGCCTAGAGATGGAACGGGGGAGGCTTCTGGCTGTACTGCTTCCCCGTGGGTAGAGAATAGCAGGTAGTCTCTCTGGAAGGTCTTAGCTTCTGTTGACTGACACGCGCAATACAGTAGGGGCGGGCCCTGGCCAGGTGGAGCTTGTGGGCAGATGCAACCTCTCCGGCGACGAATACTTGCGCTGCTGCTTTGTATGGTGAAAACCTCCCCCCGCCAAGGGGGATGGGTAGAGAACATTGACCCACACCCGCCAGGGGCCTTTCCTGGGACTAAAGATCCCAACGTGGTCTCAACGTCGTCACCCTCTCAACACACACCTTTCCTGCACACCTAATCCTGCCTTTCTCCGTCACGGCCCTATCCTACCAGGAAAAAAAGCAAGCCGCTCAAAAAGGCCGATGCCAGGGAAATCGAGGAAACACTGCCAGTTTCCAAATTTTTGCTCTCTACACGTCCCCGCCTCCGGTGCAAGGCTGCCTATGTGGGTGGGCTCCGAAGGCAAGGCCGAAATCCTGGCAGCCTGGGCCCCAGCAGTCCAATGCTTGATGGACGTGGGGACACGGATGACCTGTTCGCCACATACAGGAGGGATCCTTGGGCCCTTCACTGGCTCGCCATTCAGCTCCACGACGTCCACTACTGGCCCTGGCCTTATGCTTTGGCTGGTGCCCCATTAAACGTGTGCTCCGGAGCGATGTTTCTCCACCCATCACTAGCATTCTGCCACCAGGGGATATGTGAGTGTGGGAGTCACCATTTGTCACTGGCAGCAGTGTCACAAGTCACTAGACTTCCAGCTACCCGCTGACCTAGGCTGCCTTCTGCCCCAGGCAAGGTCCCGAATCCTTTATCCCAGATGCTGACACCTGGGCACTGGCGGACATTGATTTTTATCAACCCAGAGGTCTGAGTGAGGGTCAGAGGGCCAGGTAGGTGAAGTGAAGGCCAGGTGGGCAGGGCTAAGGCTTCTTTGCCATCACCATAGAGACAGTCCCCCCACCGCAAGAGTGGGCGGAGCTCGTGATGGGCCTGGTGACAAGACTGAGCCAATGGCAGAGATCCGGCCCGCCAGGCAGATGACACAGGGCCCTCCATTGTGACCTATGACACCTAGTGGCCACAGGATTTGAGCACGCCCCGGGAAAGGCTACGCAGGCACAAGGGAGCCCCTGGTGCGGACTGCTTCAGGGCATTGGCAGAGCACGCCAGGTACCTCTTTCCCACTTGCCTGAGGATATCAGTAGGCAAGGCATCCCCACTCAGCATCATTTGCCTCTCTCTGTCTCTCTCTGCTTGTCTTCGTTCTCTGAAATCTCTTCCTTCTCCCCCTTGTCACTTCACACCTTGGAGTGCCTGACAGAGGGCCTAGAGACCAAAGAGCAAAGGGGGAAGGCCTCTGGCTCTACTGCTTGCCCTTGAGGGGAGAGAAGTTCTGCTAGTCTATCTGGAAGGTCTAGAGAGTAGTGATTGATTGGGGAGCTACATCACGGGCGGACCTGGCCAGGTGAAGCTTGACATCACCGTGGGACCTGGCCAGGTGAAGCTCGCTGACAAGTGGCAGCCTCTCCGGAGACTACTAATTCCGCTGCTAACATTCTGTTCCAATAACCGGCTGAGTGCCATGGGCAGAAAACATTGACAAGTACCTGCCAGAGGCCTATTCTGGGTCTGAAGAGTCCACCCTGGTCTCCAGCAACTCATCATCTCAGCACACACTTTGCCTGCACGCATGGAAACCGCCTCTCTCCACGAATGCCTTCACCTGCTAGGAAACACACGATGTCACTCAGCCAAAGAAGAGCACAGGCAAAGTCAACTGAAGCCCCCATTTTCAAGATTTTGCCCTCTGCTGTTCCACAGCCTCCGGCGGCACACTGCATCTGCGTCACTTCTCGGTAGACGAGGCCGAAATCCGGGCATCCAGGGCCCCAGCCGTCCAGAGTCTACGGATGGCGGCATATGGATCACCTCTTTGCCTCGTACAGCAGGGAGGCCTGGGCCCTAGACTGGCTCCGCTAGAGCTCCACGACCTCAGCTATTTTCCCTGACCTTTGGCCCGTGCCCTCGTGAGTGTGTCATCTCTACTTCCACTTCTCTTCCCACCACACTGAATCCGCCACCTGCGGATACCTGAGCGTGGACATCAACATCTGTCACTGGCTGCAGTGTCACAGGTCACTAGGTGTCTAGGCTCAGGCTGACCTTGGCTGTCTTCTGCCCAGGCAAGGAGCCTAATCCTTCCAAGGAAATCAGGACACGTGCTCACTGGCCGACATCCTTTCTTTCATCCACACAGCGGTCTAGATGAGGGGAAAGAGGCCAGGTAGGCCAGGTGAAGGCTGAGTGTGGGGCCTAAGGCTTCTTTCCCAATCACCATGGTGACAGCCACCGGAAGGCTGGGCGGAACTTCTGACGGGGACGAGTCACAAACACTCAGCCAATAGGAGAGGTCCAGCCTAACCGGCCAGTTCCGCAGAGCCCTCCATTTTACCTATGGACAGACAACGGCACCTTGCGTCTTTGGCCACAAAATCGAGGACACCGAGGGAATAACTTCACAGTAGGCAACCCCTGATGTCAACATGTTCGACACACTGGGACAGCAGGCAGGTACCTCTTTTCCACTTACGCTAGGATATCACTAGGCAAGGCGCCCGTCCTCTGCATCTCTGGCCTCTCTGTATGTGTTCACTCAGAGGAATCTCTTCATTCTACCCCTGAGACACATCACAAGTATGAGGGGCCTGAGAGAGAGCCTAGAGATGGAACGGCGGAGGCTTCTGGCTGTACTGCTTCCCCGTGGGTAGAGAACAGCAGGTAGTCTCTCTGGAAGGTCTTAGCTTCTGTTGACTGACACGCGCAATACAGTAGGGGCGGACCCTGGCCAGGTGGAGCTTGTGGGCAGATGGAACCTCTCCGGCGACGAATAATTGCGCTGCTGCTTTGTATGGTAAAAACCTCCCCCCGCCAAGTGGGATGGGTAGAGAACATTGACCCACACCCGCCAGGGGCCTTTCCTGGGACTAAAGATCCCAACGTGGTCTCAACGTCGTCACCCTCTCAACACACACCTTTTCTGCACACGTAACCCTGCCTTTCTCCGTCACGGCCCTATCCTACCAGGAAAAAAAGCAAGCCGCTCAAAAAGGCCGATGCCAGGGAAATCGAGGAAACACGGCCAGTTTCCAAATTTTTGCTCTCTACACGTCCCCGCCTCCGGTGCAAGGCTGCCTATGTGGCCGGGCTCCGAAGGCAAGGCCGAAATCCTGGCAGCCTGGGCCCCAGCAGTCCAATGCTTGATGGACGTGGGGACATGGATGACCTGTTCGCCACATACAGGAGGGATCCTTGGGCCCTTCACTGGCTCGCCATTCAGCTCCACGACGTCCACTACTGGCCCTGGCCTTTGCTTTGGCTGGTGCCCCATTAAACGTGTGCTCCGGAGCGATGTTTCTCCACCCATCACTAGCATTCTGCCACCAGGGAATATGTGAGTGTGGGAGTCACCATTTGTCACTGGCAGCAGTGTCACAAGTCACTAGACTTCCAGCTACCCGCTGACCTAGGCTGCCTTCTTTCCCAGGCAAGGTTGCGAATCCTTTATCCCAGATGCTGACACCTGGGCACTGGCGGACATTGATTTTTATCAACACAGTGGTCTGAGTGAGGGTCAGAGGGCCAGGTAGGTGAAGTAAAGGCCAGGTGGGCGGGGCTAAGGCTTCTTTGCCATCACCATAGAGACAGTCCCCCCACCGCAAGAGTGGGCGGAGCTCGTGATGGGCCTGGTGACAAGACTGAGCCAATGGCAGAGATCCGGCCCGCCAGGCAGATGACACAGGGCCCTCCATTGTGACCTATGACACCTAGTGGCCACAGGATTTGAGCACGCCCCGGGAAAGGCTACGCAGGCACAAGGGAGCCCCTGGTGCGGACTGCTTCAGGGCATTGGCAGAGCACGCCAGGTACCTCTTTCCCACTTGCCTGAGGATGTCAGTAGGCAAGGCATCCCCACTCAGCATCATTTGCCTCTCTCTGTCTCTCTCTGCTTGTCTTCGTTCTCTGAAATCTCTTCCTTCTCCCCGTTGTCACTTCACACCTTGGAGTGCCTGACAGAGGGCCTAGAGACCAAAGAGCAAAGGGGGAAGGCCTCTGGCTCTACTGCTTGCCCTTGAGGGGAGAGAAGTTCTGCTAGTCTATCTGGAAGGTCTAGAGAGTAGTGATTGATTGGGGAGCTACATCACGGGCGGACCTGGCCAGGTGAAGCTTGACATCACCGTGGGACCTGGCCAGGTGAAGCTCGCTGACAAGTGGCAGCCTCTCCGGAGACCACTAATTCCGCTGCTAACATTCTATGCAAATAACCGGCTGAGTGCCATGGGCAGAAAACATTGACACATACCTGCCAGAGGCCTATTCTGGGTCTGAAGAGTCCACCCTGGTCTCCAGCAACTCATCATCTCAGCACACACTTTGCCTGCACGCATGGAAACCGCCTCTCTCCACGAATGCCTTCACCTGCTAGGAAACACACGATGTCACTCAGCCAAAGAAGAGCACAGGCAAAGTCAACTGAAGCCCCCATTTTCAAGATTTTGCCCTCTGCTGTTCCACAGCCTCCGGCGGCACACTGCATCTGCGTCACTTCTCGGTAGACGAGGCCGAAATCCGGGCATCCAGGGCCCCAGCCGTCCAGAGTCTACGGATGGCGGCATATGGATCACCTCTTTGCCTCGTACAGCAGGGAGGCCTGGGCCCTAGACTGGCTCCGCTAGAGCTCCACGACCTCAGCTATTTTCCCTGACCTTTGGCCCGTGCCCTCGTGAGTGTGTCATCTCTACTTCCACTTCTTTTCCCACCACACTGAATCCGCCACCTGCGGATACCTGAGCGTGGACATCAACATCTGTCACTGGCTGCAGTGTCACAGGTCACTAGGTGCCTAGGCTCAGGCTGACCTTGGCTGTCTTCTGCCCAGGCAAGGAGCCTAATCCTTCCAAGGAAATCAGGACACGTGCTCACTGGCCGACATCCTTTCTTTCATCCACACAGCGGTCTAGATGAGGGGAAAGAGGCCAGGTAGGCCAGGTGAAGGCTGAGTGTGGGGCCTAAGGCTTCTTTCCCAATCACCATGGTGACAGCCACCGGAAGGCTGGGCGGAACTTCTGACGGGGACGAGTCACAAACACTCAGCCAATAGGAGAGGTCCAGCCTAACCGGCCAGTTCCGCAGAGCCCTCCATTTTACCCATGGACAGACAACGGCCCCTTGCGTCTTTGGCCACAAAATCCAGGGCACCCAGGGAATAACTTCACAGTAGGCAACCCCTGATGTGAACACGTTCGACACACTGGGACAGCAGGCAGGTACCTCTTTTCCACTTACGCTAGGATATCACTAGGCAAGGCGCCCTTCCTCAGCATCTCTGGCCTCTCTGTATGTGTTCACTCAGAGGAATCTCTTCATTCTACCCCTGAGACACATCACAAGTATGAGGGGCCTGAGAGAGAGCCTAGAGATGGAACGGGGGAGGCTTCTGGCTGTACTGCTTCCCCGTGGGGACAGAATAGCAGGTAGTCTCTCTGGAAGGTCTTAGCTTCTGTTGACTGACACGCGCAATACAGTAGGGGCGGACCCTGGCCAGGTGGAGCTTGTGGGCAGATGCAACCTCTCCGGCGACGAATAATTGCGCTGCTGCTTTGTATGGTGAAAACCTCCCCCCGCCAAGGGGGATGGGTAGAGAACATTGACCCACACCCGCCAGGGGCCTTTCCTGGGACTAAAGATCCCAACGTGGTCTCAACGTCGTCACCCTCTCAACACACACCTTTCCTGCACACGGAATCCTGCCTTTCTCCGTCACGGCCCTATCCTACCAGGAAAAAAAGCAAGCCGCTCAAAAAGGCCGATGCCAGGGAAATCGAGGAAACACGGCCAGTTTCCAAATTTTTGCTCTCTACACGTCCCCGCCTCCGGTGCAAGGCTGCCTATGTGGGTGGGCTCCGAAGGCAAGGCCGAAATCCTGGCAGCCTGGGCCCCAGCAGTCCAATGCTTGATGGACGTGGGGACACGGATGACCTGTTCGCCACATACAGGAGGGATCCTTGGGCCCTTCACTGGCTCGCCATTCAGCTCCACGACGTCCACTACTGGCCCTGGCCTTTGCTTTGGCTGGTGCCCCATTAAACGTGTGCTCCGGAGCGATGTTTCTCCACCCATCACTAGCATTCTGCCACCAGGGAATATGTGAGTGTGGGAGTCACCATTTGTCACTGGCAGCAGTGTCACAAGTCACTAGACTTCCAGCTACCCGCTGACCTAGGCTGCCTTCTTTCCCAGGCAAGGTCCCGAATCCTTTATCCCAGATGCTGACACCTGGGCACTGGCGGACATGGATTTTTATCAACACAGTGGTCTGAGTGAGGGTCAGAGGGCCAGGTAGGTGAAGTGAAGGCCAGGTGGGCGGGGCTAAGGCTTCTTTGCCATCACCATAGAGACAGTCCCCCCACCGCAAGAGTGGGCGGAGCTCGTGATGGGCCTGGTGACAAGACTGAGCCAATGGCAGAGATCCGGCCCGCCAGGCAGATGACACAGGGCCCTCCATTGTGACCTATGACCCCTAGTGGCCACAGGATTTGAGCACGCCCCGGGAAAGGCTACGCAGGCACAAGGGAGCCCCTGGTGCGGACTGCTTCAGGGCATTGGCAGAGCACGCCAGGTACCTCTTTCCCACTTGCCTGAGGATATCAGTAGGCAAGGCATCCCCACTCAGCATCATTTGCCTCTCTCTGTCTCTCTCTGCTTGTCTTCGTTCTCTGAAATATCTTCCTTCTCCCCCTTGTCACTTCACACCTTGGAGTGCCTGACAGAGGGCCTAGAGACCAAAGAGCAAAGGGGGAAGGCCTCTGGCTCTCCTGCTTGCCCTTGAGGGGAGAGAAGTTCTGGTAGTCTATCTGGAAGGTCTAGAGAGTAGTGATTGATTGGGGAGCTACATCACGGGCGGACCTGGCCAGGTGAAGCTTGACATCACCGTGGGACCTGGCCAGGTGAAGCTCGCTGACAAGTGGCAGCCTCTCCGGAGACTACTAATTCCGCTGATCACATTCTATGCAAATAACCGTCTGAGTGCCATGGGCAGAAAACATTGACACATACCTGCCAGAGGCCTATTCTGGGTCTGAAGAGTCCACCCTGGTCTCCAGCAACTCATCATCTCAGCACACACTTTGCCTGCACGCATGGAAACCGCCTCTCTCCACGAATGCCTTCACCTGCTAGGAAACACACGATGTCAGTCAGCCAAAGAAGAGCACAAGCAAAGTCAACTGAAGCCCCCATTTTCAAGATTTTGCCCTCTGCTGTTCCACAGCCTCCGGTGGCACACTGCATCTGCGTCACTTCTCGGTAGACGAGGCCGAAATCCGGGCATCCAAGGCCCCAGCCGTCCAGAATCTACGGATGGCGGCATATGGATCACCTCTTTGCCTCGTACAGCAGGGAGGCCTGGGCCCTAGACTGGCTCCGCTAGAGCTCCACGACCTCAGCTATTTTCCCTGACCTTTGGCCCGTGCCCTCGTGAGTGTGTCATCTCTACTTCCACTTCTCTTCCCACCACACTGAATCCGCCACCTGCGGATACCTGAGCGTGGACATCAACATCTGTCACTGGCTGCAGTGTCACAGGTCATTAGGTGTCTAGGCTCAGGCTGACCTTGGCTGTCTTCTGCCCAGGCAAGGAGCCTAATCCTTCCAAGGAAATCAGGACACGTGCTCACTGGCCGACATCCTTTCTTTCATCCACACAGCGGTCTAGATGAGGGGAAAGAGGCCAGGTAGGCCAGGTGAAGGCTGAGTGTGGGGCCTAAGGCTTCTTTCCCAATCACCATGGTGACAGCCACCGGAAGGCGGGGCGGAACTTCGGACGGGGACGAGTCACAAACACTCAGCCAATAGGAGAGGTCCAGCCTAACCGGCCAGTTCCGCAGAGCCCTCCATTTTACCCATGGACAGACAACGGCCCCTTGCGTCTTTGGCCACAAAATCCAGGGCACCCAGGGAATAACTTCACAGTGGGCAACCCCTGATGTCAACACGTTCGACACACTGGGACAGCAGGCAGGTACCTCTTTTCCACTTACGCTAGGATATCACTAGGCAAGGCGCCCTTCCTCAGCATCTCTGGCCTCTCTGTATGTGTTCACTCAGAGGAATCTCTTCATTCTACCCCTGAGACACATCACAAGTATGAGGGGCCTGAGAGAGAGCCTAGAGATGGAACGGGGGAGGCTTCTGGCTGTACTGCTTCCCCGTGGGTAGAGAAGAGCAGGTAGTCTCTCTGGAAGGTCTTAGCTTCTGTTGACTGACACGCGCAATACAGTAGGGGCGGACCCTGGCCAGGTGGAGCTTGTGGGCAGATGCAACCTCTCCGGCAACGAATAATTGCGCTGCTGCTTTGTATGGTGAAAACCTCCCCCCGCCAAGGGGGATGGGTAGAGAACATTGACCCACACCCGCCAGGGGCCTTTCCTGGGACTAAAGATCCCAACGTGGTCTCAACGTCGTCACCCTCTCAACACACACCTTTCCTGCACACGGAATCCTGCCTTTCTCCGTCACGGCCCTATCCTACCAGGAAAAAAAGCAAGCCGCTCAAAAAGGCCGATGCCAGGGAAATCGAGGAAACACGGCCAGTTTCCAAATTTTTGCTCTCTACACGTCCCCGCCTCCGGTGCAAGGCTGCCTATGTGCCGGGCTCTGAAGGCAAGGCCGAAATCCTGGCAGCCTGGGACCCAGCAGTCCAATGCTTGATGGACGTGGGGACACGGATGACCTGTTCGCCACATACAGGAGGGATCCTTGGGCCCTTCACTGGCTCGCCATTCAGCTCCACGACGTCCACTACTGGCCCTGGCCTTTGCTTTGGCTGGTGCCCCATTAAACGTGTGCTCCGGAGCGATGTTTCTCCACCCATCACTAGCATTCTGCCACCAGGGGATATGTGAGTGTGGGAGTCACCATTTGTCACTGGCAGCAGTGTCACAAGTCACTAGACTTCCAGCTACCCGCTGACCTAGGCTGCCTTCTGCCCCAGGCAAGGTCCCGAATCCTTTATCCCAGATGCTGACACCTGGGCACTGGCGGATATTGATTTTTATCAACACAGAGGTCTGAGTGAGGGTCAGAGGGCCAGGTAGGTGAAGTGAAGGCCAGGTGGGCGGGGCTAAGGCTTCTTTGCCATCACCATAGAGACAGTCCCCCCACCGCAAGAGTGGGCGGAGCTCGTGATGGGCCTGGTGACAAGACTGAGCCAATGGCAGAGATCCGGCCCGCCAGGCAGATGACACAGGGCCCTCCATTGTGACCTATGACACCTAGTGGCCACAGGATTTGAGCACGCCCCGGGAAAGGCTACGCAGGCACAAGGGAGCCCCTGGTGCGGACTGCTTCAGGGCATTGGCAGAGCACGCCAGGTACCTCTTTCCCACTTGCCTGAGGATATCAGTAGGCAAGGCATCTCCACTCAGCATCATTTGCCTCTCTTTGTCTCTCTCTGCTTGTCTTCGTTCTCTGAAATCTCTTCCTTCTCCCCCTTGTCACTTCACACCTTGGAGTGCCTGACAGAGGGCCTAGAGACCAAAGAGCAAAGGGGGAAGGCCTCTGGCTCTACTGCTTGCCCTTGAGGGGAGAGAAGTTCTGCTAGTCTATCTGGAAGGTCTAGAGAGTAGTGATTGATTGGGGAGCTACATCACGGGCGGACCTGGCCAGGTGAAGCTTGACATCACCGTGGGACCTGGCCAGGTGAAGCTCGCTGACAAGTGGCAGCCTCTCCGGAGACTACTAATTCCGCTGATCACATTCTATGCAAATAACCGGCTGAGTGCCATGGGCAGAAAACATTGACACATACCTGCCAGAGGCCTATTCTGGGTCTGAAGAGTCCACCCTGGTCTCCAGCAACTCATCATCTCAGCACACACTTTGCCTGCACGCATGGAAATCGCCTCTCTCCACGAATGCCTTCACCTGCTAGGAAACACACGATGTCACTCAGCCAAAGAAGAGCACAGGCAAAGTCAACTGAAGCCCACATTTTCAAGATTTTGCCCTCTGCTGTTCCACAGCCTCCGGCGGCACACTGCATCTGCGTCACTTCTCGGTAGACGAGGCCGAAATCCGGGCATCCAGGGCCCCAGCCGTCCAGAGTCTAGGGATGGCGGCATATGGATCACCTCTTTGCCTCGTACAGCAGGGAGGCCTGGGCCCTAGACTGGCTCCGCTAGAGCTCCACGACCTCAGCTATTTTCCCTGACCTTTGGCCCGTGCCCTCGTGAGTGTGTCATCTCTACTTCCACTTCTCTTCCCACCACACTGAATCCGCCACCTGCGGATACCTGAGCGTGGACATCAACATCTGTCACTGGCTGCAGTGTCACAGGTCACTAGGTGTCTAGGCTCAGGCTGACCTTGGCTGTCTTCTGCCCAGGCAAGGAGCCTAATCCTTCCAAGGAAATCAGGACACGTGCTCACTGGCCGACATCCTTTCTTTCATCCACACAGCGGTCTAGATGAGGGGAAAGAGGCCAGGTAGGCCAGGTGAAGGCTGAGTGTGGGGCCTAAGGCTTCTTTCCCAATCACCATGGTGACAGCCACCGGAAGGCTGGGCGGAACTTCTGACGGGGACGAGTCACAAACACTCAGCCAATAGGAGAGGTCCAGCCTAACCGGCCAGTTCCGCAGAGCCCTCCATTTTACCCATGGACAGACAACGGCCCCTTGCGTCTTTGGCCACAAAATCCAGGGCACCCAGGGAATAACTTCACAGTAGGCAACCCCTGATGTGAACACGTTCGACACACTGGGACAGCAGGCAGGTACCTCTTTTCCACTTACGCTAGGATATCACTAGGCAAGGCGCCCTTCCTCAGCATCTCTGGCCTCTCTGTATGTGTTCACTCAGAGGAATCTCTTCATTCTACCCCTGAGACACATCACAAGTATGAGGGGCCTGAGAGAGAGCCTAGAGATGGAACGGGGGAGGCTTCTGGCTGTACTGCTTCCCCGTGGGGACAGAATAGCAGGTAGTCTCTCTGGAAGGTCTTAGCTTCTGTTGACTGACATGCGCAATACAGTAGGGGCGGACCCTGGCCAGGTGGAGCTTGTGGGCAGATGCAACCTCTCCGGCGACGAATAATTGTGCTGCTGCTTTGTATGGTGAAAACCTCCCCCCGCCAAGGGGGATGGGTAGAGAACATTGACCCACACCCGCCAGGGGCCTTTCCTGGGACTAAAGATCCCAACGTGGTCTCAACGTCGTCACCCTCTCAACACACACCTTTCCTGCACACGGAATCCTGCCTTTCTCCGTCAGGGCCCTATCCTACCAGGAAAAAAAGCAAGCCGCTCAAAAAGGCCGATGCCAGGGAAATTGAGGAAACACGGCCAGTTTCCAAATTTTTGCTCTCTACACGTCCCCGCCTCCGGTGCAAGGCTGCCTATGTGGCCGGGCTCCGAAGGCAAGGCCGAAATCCTGGCAGCCTGGGCCCCAGCAGTCCCATGCTTGATGGACGTGGGGACACGGATGACCTGTTCGCCACATACAGGAGGGATCCTTGGGCCCTTCACTGGCTCGCCATTCAGCTCCACGACGTCCACTACTGGCCCTGGCCTTTGCTTTGGCTGGTGCCCCATTAAACGTGTGCTCCGGAGCGATGTTTCTCCACCCATCACTAGCATTCTGCCACCAGGGGATATGTGAGTGTGGGAGTCACCATTTGTCACTGGCAGCAGTGTCACAAGTCACTAGACTTCCAGCTACCCGCTGACCTAGGCTGCCTTCTTTCCAAGGCAAGGTCCCGAATCCTTTATCCCAGATGCTGACATCTGGGCACTGGCGGACATTGATTTTTATCAACCCAGAGGTCTGAGTGAGGGTCAGAGGGCCAGGTAGGTGAAGTGAAGGCCAGGTGGGCGGGGCTAAGGCTTCTTTGCCATCACCATAGAGACAGTCCCCCCCCGCAAGAGTGGGCGGAGCTTGTGATGGGCCTGGTGACAAGACTGAGCCAATGGCAGAGATCCGGCCCGCCAGGCAGATGACACAGGGCCCTCCATTGTGACCTATGACACCTAGAGGCCACAGGATTTGAGCACACCCCGGGAAAGGCTACGCAGGCACAAGGGAGCCCCTGGTGCGGACTGCTTCAGGGCATTGGCAGAGCACGCCAGGTACCTCTTTCCCACTTGCCTGAGGATATCAGTAGGCAAGGCATCCGCACTCAGCATCTCTTGCCTCTCTCTGTCTCTCTCTGCTTGTGTTCGTTCTCTGAAATCTCTTCCTTCTCCCCCTTGTCACTTCACACCTTGGAGTGCCTGACAGAGGGCCTAGAGACCAAAGAGCAAAGGGGGAAGGCCTCTGGCTTACTGCTAGCCCTTGAGGGGAGAGAAGTTCTGCTAGTCTATCTGGAAGGTCTAGAGAGTAGTGATTGATTGGGGAGCTACATCACGGGCGGACCTGGCCAGGTGAAGCTTGACATCACCGTGGGACCTGGCCAGGTGAAGCTCGCTGACAAGTGGCAGCCTCTCCGGAGACTACTAATTCCGCTGATCACATTCTATGCAAATAACCGGCTGAGTGCCATGGGCAGAAAACATTGACACATACCTGCCAGAGGCCTATTCTGGGTCTGAAGAGTCCACCCTGGTCTCCAGCAACTCATCATCTCAGCACACACTTTGCCTGCACGCATGGAAATCGCCTCTCTCCACGAATGCCTTCACCTGCTAGGAAACACACGATGTCACTCAGCCAAAGAAGAGCACAGGCAAAGTCAACTGAAGCCCACATTTTCAAGATTTTGCCCTCTGCTGTTCCACAGCCTCCGGTGGCACACTGCATCTGCGTCACTTCTAGGTAGACGAGGCCGAAATCCGGGCATCCAGGGCCCCAGCCGTCCAGAGTCTACGGATGGCGGCATATGGATCACCTCTTTGCCTCGTACAGCAGGGAGGCCTGGGCCCTAGACTGGCTCCGCTAGAGCTCCACGACCTCAGCTATTTTCCCTGACCTTTGGCCCGTGCCCTCGTGAGTGTGTCATCTCTACTTCCACTTCTCTTCCCACCACACTGAATCCGCCACCTGCGGATACCTGAGCGTGGACATCAACATCTGTCACTGGCTGCAGTGTCACAGGTCACTAGGTGTCTAGGCTCAGGCTGACCTTGGCTGTCTTCTGCCCAGGCAAGGAGCCTAATCCTTCCAAGGAAATCAGGACACGTGCTCACTGGCCGACATCCTTTCTTTCATCCACACAGCGGTCTAGATGAGGGGAAAGAGGCCAGGTAGGCCAGGTGAAGGCTGAGTGTGGGGCCTAAGGCTTCTTTCCCAATCACCATGGTGACAGCCACCGGAAGGCTGGGCGGAACTTCTGACGGGGACGAGTCACAAACACTCAGCCAATAGGAGAGGTCCAGCCTAACCGGCCAGTTCCGCAGAGCCCTCCATTTTACCCATGGACAGACAACGGCCCCTTGCGTCTTTGGCCACAAAATCCAGGGCACCCAGGGAATAACTTCACAGTAGGCAACCCCTGATGTCAACACGTTCGACACACTGGGACAGCAGGCAGGTACCTCTTTTCCACTTACGCTAGGATATCACTAGGCAAGGCGCCCTTCCTCAGCATCTCTGGCCTCTCTGTATGTGTTCACTCAGAGGAATCTCTTCATTCTACCCCTGAGACACATCACAAGTATGAGGGGCCTGAGAGAGAGCCTAGAGATGGAACGGGGGAGGCTTCTGGCTGTACTGCTTCCCCGTGGGGACAGAATAGCAGGTAGTCTCTCTGGAAGGTCTTAGCTTCTGTTGACTGACATGCGCAATACAGTAGGGGCGGACCCTGGCCAGGTGGAGCTTGTGGGCAGATGCAACCTCTCCGGCGACGAATAATTGTGCTGCTGCTTTGTATGGTGAAAACCTCCCCCCGCCAAGGGGGATGGGTAGAGAACATTGACCCACACCCGCCAGGGGCCTTTCCTGGGACTAAAGATCCCAACGTGGTCTCAACGTCGTCACCCTCTCAACACACACCTTTCCTGCACACGGAATCCTGCCTTTCTCCGTCAGGGCCCTATCCTACCAGGAAAAAAAGCAAGCCGCTCAAAAAGGCCGATGCCAGGGAAATCGAGGAAACACGGCCAGTTTCCAAATTTTTGCTCTCTACACGTCCCCGCCTCCGGTGCAAGGCTGCCTATGTGGCCGGGCTCCGAAGGCAAGGCCGAGATCCTGGCAGCCTGGGCCCCAGCAGTCCAATGCTTGATGGACGTGGGGACACGGATGACCTGTTCGCCACATACAGGAGGGATCCTTGGGCCCTTCACTGGCTCGCCATTCAGCTCCACGACGTCCACTACTGGCCCTGGCCTTTGCTTTGGCTGGTGCCCCATTAAACGTGTGCTCCGGAGCGATGTTTCTCCACCCATCACTAGCATTCTGCCACCAGGGGATATGTGAGTGTGGGAGTCACCATTTGTCACTGGCAGCAGTGTCCCAAGTCACTAGACTTCCAGCTACCCGCTGACCTAGGCTGCCTTCTGCCCCAGGCAAGGTCCCGAATCCTTTATCCCAGATGCTGACACCTGGGCACTGGCGGACATTGATTTTTATCAACCCAGAGGTCTGAGTGAGGGTCAGAGGGCCAGGTAGGTGAAGTGAAGGCCAGGTGGGCGGGGCTAAGGCTTCTTTGCCATCACCATAGAGACAGTTCCCCCACCGCAAGAGTGGGCGGAGCTCGTGATGGGCCTGGTGACAAGACTGAGCCAATGGCAGAGATCCGGCCCGCCAGGCAGATGACACAGGGCCCTCCATTGTGACCTATGACACCTAGTGGCCACAGGATTTGAGCACACCCCGGGAAAGGCTACGCAGGCACAAGGGAGCCCCTGGTGCGGACTGCTTCAGGGCATTGGCAGAGCACGCCAGGTACCTCTTTCCCACTTGCCTGAGGATATCAGTAGGCAAGGCATCCCCACTCAGCATCATTTGCCTCTCTCTGTCTCTCTCTGCTTGTCTTCGTTCTCTGAAATCTCTTCCTTCTCCCCCTTGTCACTTCACACCTTGGAGTGCCTGACAGAGGGCCTAGAGACCAAAGAGCAAAGGGGGAAGGCCTCTGGCTTACTGCTAGCCCTTGAGGGGAGAGAAGTTCTGCTAGTCTATCTGGAAGGTCTAGAGAGTAGTGATTGATTGGGGAGCTACATCACGGGCGGACCTGGCCAGGTGAAGCTTGACATCACCGTGGGACCTGGCCAGGTGAAGCTCGCTGACAAGTGGCAGCCTCTCCGGAGACTACTAATTCCGCTGCTAACATTCTGTGCAAATAACCGGCTGAGTGCCATGGGCAGAAAACATTGACACATACCTGCCAGAGGCCTACTCTGGGTCTGAAGAGTCCACCCTGGTCTCCAGCAACTCATCATCTCAGCACACACTTTGCCTGCACGCATGGAAACCGCCTCTCTCCACGAATGCCTTCACCTGCTAGGAAACACACGATGTCACTCAGCCAAAGGAGAGCACAGGCAAATCAACTGAAGCCCCCATTTTCAAGATTTTGCCCTCTGCTGTTCCACAGCCTCCGGTGGCACACTGCATCTGCGTCACTTCTCGGTAGACGAGGCCGAAATCCGGTCATCCAGGGCCCCAGCCGTCCAGAGTCTACGGATGGCGGCATATGGATCACCTCTTTGCCTCGTACAGCAGGGAGGCCTGGGCCCTAGACTGGCTCCGCTAGAGCTCCACGACCTCAGCTATTTTCCCTGACCTTTGGCCCGTGCCCTCGTGAGTGTGTCATCTCTACTTCCACTTCTCTTCCCACCACACTGAATCCGCCACCTGCGGATACCTGAGCGTGGACATCAACATCTGTCACTGGCTGCAGTGTCACAGGTCACTAGGTGTCTAGGCTCAGGCTGACCTTGGCTGTCTTCTGCCCAGGCAAGGAGCCTAATCCTTCCAAGGAAATCAGGACACGTGCTCACTGGCCGACATCCTTTCTTTCATCCACACAGCGGTCTAGATGAGGGGAAAGAGGCCAGGTAGGCCAGGTGAAGGCTGAGTGTGGGGCCTAAGGCTTCTTTCCCAATCACCATGGTGACAGCCACCGGAAGGCTGGGCAGAACTTCTGACGGGGACGAGTCACAAACACTCAGCCAATAGGAGAGGTCCAGCCTAACCGGCCAGTTCCGCAGAGCCCTCCATTTTACCCATGGACAGACAACGGCCCCTTGCGTCTTTGGCCACAAAATCCAGGGCACCCAGGGAATAACTTCACAGTAGGCAACCCCTGATGTGAACACGTTCGACACACTGGGACAGCAGGCAGGTACCTCTTTTCCACTTACGCTAGGATATCACTAGGCAAGGCGCCCTTCCTCAGCATCTCTGGCCTCTCTGTATGTGTTCACTCAGAGGAATCTCTTCATTCTACCCCTGAGACACATCACAAGTATGAGGGGCCTGAGAGAGAGCCTAGAGATGGAACGGGGGAGGCTTCTGGCTGTACTGCTTCCCCGTGGGTAGAGAACAGCAGGTAGTCTCTCTGGAAGGTCTTAGCTTCTGTTGACTGACATGCGCAATACAGTAGGGGCGGACCCTGGCCAGGTGGAGCTTGTGGGCAGATGCAACCTCTCCGGCGACGAATAATTGCGCTGCTGCTTTGTATGGTGAAAACCTCCCCCCGCCAAGGGGGATGGGTAGAGAACATTGACCCACACCCGCCAGGGGCCTTTCCTGGGACTAAAGATCCCAACGTGGTCTCAACGTCGTCACCCTCTCAACACACACCTTTCCTGCACACGTAATCCTGCCTTTCTCCGACACGGCCCTATCCTACCAGGAAAAAAAGCAAGCCGCTCAAAAAGGCCGATGCCAGGGAAATCGAGGAAACACGGCCAGTTTCCAAATTTTTGCTCTCTACACGTCCGCGCCTCCGGTGCAAGGCTGCCTATGTGGCCGGGCTCCGAAGGCAAGGCCGAAATCCTGGCAGCCTGGGCCCCAGCAGTCCAATGCTTGATGGACGTGGGGACACGGATGACCTGTTCGCCACATACAGGAGGGATCCTTGGGCCCTTCACTGGCTCGCCATTCAGCTCCACGACGTCCACTACTGGCCCTGGCCTTTGCTTTGGCTGGTGCCCCATTAAACGTGTGCTCCGGAGCGATGTTTCTCCACCCATCACTAGCATTCTGCCACCAGGGGATATGTGAGTGTGGGAGTCACCATTTGTCACTGGCAGCAGTGTCCCAAGTCACTAGACTTCCAGCTACCCGCTGACCTAGGCTGCCTTCTTTCCCAGGCAAGGTCCCGAATCCTTTATCCCAGATGCTGACACCTGGGCACTGGCAGACATTGATTTTTATCAACACAGAGGTCTGAGTGAGGGTCAGAGGGCCAGGTAGGTGAAGTGAAGGCCAGGTGGGCGGGGCTAAGGCTTCTTTGCCATCACCATAGAGACAGTCCCCCCACCGCAAGAGTGGGCGGAGCTCGTGATGGGCCTGGTGACAAGACTGAGCCAATGGCAGAGATCCGGCCCGCCAGGCAGATGACACAGGGCCCTCCATTGTGACCTATGACACCTAGTGGCCACAGGATTTGAGCACGCCCCGGGAAAGGCTACGCAGGCACAAGGGAGCCCCTGGTGCGGACTGCTTCAGGGCATTGGCAGAGCACGCCAGGTACCTCTTTCCCACTTGCCTGAGGATATCAGTAGGCAAGGCATCCCCACTCAGCATCATTTGCCTCTCTCTGTCTCTCTCTGCTTGTCTTCGTTCTCTGAAATCTCTTCCTTCTCCCCGTTGTCACTTCACACCTTGGAGTGCCTGACAGAGGGCCTAGAGACCAAAGAGCAAAGGGGGAAGGCCTCTGGCTCTACTGCTTGCCCTTGAGGGGAGAGAAGTTCTGCTAGTCTATCTGGAAGGTCTAGAGAGTAGTGATTGATTGGGGAGCTACATCACGGGCGGACCTGGCCAGGTGAAGCTTGACATCACCGTGGGACCTGGCCAGGTGAAGCTCGCTGACAAGTGGCAGCCTCTCCGGAGACTACTAATTCCGCTGCTAACATTCTGTGCAAATAACCGGCTGAGTGCCATGGGCAGAAAACATTGACACATACCTGCCAGAGGCCTATTCTGGGTCTGAAGAGTCCACCCTGGTCCCCAGCAACTCATCATCTCAGCACACACTTTGCCTGCACGCATGGAAACCGCCTCTCTCCACGAATGCCTTCACCTGCTAGGAAACACACGATGTCACTCAGCCAAAGAAGAGCACAGGCAAAGTCAACTGAAGCCCCCATTTTCAAGATTTTGCCCTCTGCTGTTCCACAGCCTCCGGTGGCACACTGCATCTGCGTCACTTCTCGGTAGACGAGGCCGAAATCCGGGCATCCAGGGCCCCAGCCGTCCAGAGTCTAGGGATGGCGGCATATGGATCACCTCTTTGCCTCGTACAGCAGGGAGGCCTGGGCCCTAGACTGGCTCCGCTAGAGCTCCATGACCTCAGCTATTTTCCCTGACCTTTGGCCCGTGCCCTCGTGAGTGTGTCATCTCTACTTCCACTTCTCTTCCCACCACACTGAATCCGCCACCTGCGGATACCTGAGCGTGGACATCAACATCTGTCACTGGCTGCAGTGTCACAGGTCACTAGGTGTCTAGGCTCAGGCTGACCTTGGCTGTCTTCTGCCCAGGCAAGGAGCCTAATCCTTCCAAGGAAATCAGGACACGTGCTCACTGGCCGACATCCTTTCTTTCATCCACACAGCGGTCTAGATGAGGGGAAAGAGGCCAGGTAGGCCAGGTGAAGGCTGAGTGTGGGGCCTAAGGCTTCTTTCCCAATCACCATGGTGACAGCCACCGGAAGGCTGGGCGGAACTTCTGACGGGGACGAGTCACAAACACTCAGCCAATAGGAGAGGTCCAGCCTAACCGGCCAGTTCCGCAGAGCCCTCCATTTTACCCATGGACAGACAACGGCCCCTTGCGTCTTTGGCCACAAAATCCAGGGCACCCAGGGAATAACTTCACAGTAGGCAACCCCTGATGTCAACACGTTCGACACACTGGGACAGCAGGCAGGTACCTCTTTTCCACTTACGCTAGGATATCACTAGGCAAGGCGCCCTTCCTCAGCATCTCTGGCCTCTCTGTATGTGTTCACTCAGAGGAATCTCTTCATTCTACCCCTGAGACACATCACAAGTATGAGGGGCCTGAGAGAGAGCCTAGAGATGGAACGGGGGAGGCTTCTGGCTGTACTGCTTCCCCGTGGGGACAGAATAGCAGGTAGTCTCTCTGGAAGGTCTTAGCTTCTGTTGACTGACATGCGCAATACAGTAGGGGCGGACCCTGGCCAGGGGGAGCTTGTGGGCAGATGCAACCTCTCCGGCGACGAATAATTGCGCTGCTGCTTTGTATGGTGAAAACCTCCCCCCGCCAAGGGGGATGGGTAGAGAACATTGGCCCACACCCGCCAGGGGCCTTTCCTGGGACTAAAGATCCCAACGTGGTCTCAACGTCGTCACCCTCTCAACACACACCTTTCCTGCACACGGAATCCTGCCTTTCTCCGTCACGGCCCTATCCTACCAGGAAAACAAGCAAGCCGCTCAAAAAGGCCGATGCCAGGGAAATCGAGGAAACACGGCCAGTTTCCAAATTTTTGCTCTCTACACGTCCCCGCCTCCGGTGCAAGGCTGCCTATGTGGCTGGGCTCCTAAGGCAAGGTGGAAATCCTGGCAGCCTGGGCCCCAGCAGGCCAATGCTTGATGGACGTGGGGACACGGATGACCTGTTCGCCACATACAGGAGGGATCCTTGGGCCCTTCACTGGCTCGCCATTCAGCTCCACGACGTCCACTACTGGCCCTGGCCTTTGCTTTGGCTGGTGCCCCATTAAACGTGTGCTCCGGAGCGATGTTTCTCCACCCATCACTAGCATTCTGCCACCAGGGGATATGTGAGTGTGGGAGTCACCATTTGTCACTGGCAGCAGTGTCCCAAGTCACTAGACTTCCAGCTACCCGCTGACCTAGGCTGCCTTCTTTCCCAGGCAAGGTCCCGAATCCTTTATCCCAGATGCTGACACCTGGGCACTGGCGGACATTGATTTTTATCAACCCAGAGGTCTGAGTGAGGGTCAGAGGGCCAGGTAGGTGAAGTGAAGGCCAGGTGGGCGGGGCTAAGGCTTCTTTGCCATCACCATAGAGACAGTCCCCCCACTGCAAGAGTGGGCGGAGCTCGTGATGGGCCTGGTGACAAGACTGAGCCAATGGCAGAGATCCGGCCCGCCAGGCAGATGACACAGGGCCCTCCATTGTGACCTATGACACCTAGTGGCCACAGGATTTGAGCACGCCCCGGGAAAGGCTACGCAGGCACAAGGGAGCCCCTGGTGCGGACTGCTTCAGGGCATTGGCAGAGCACGCCAGGTACCTCTTTCCCACTTGCCTGAGGATATCAGTAGGCAAGGCATCCCCACTCAGCATCATTTGCCTCTCTCTGTCTCTCTCTGCTTGTCTTCGTTCTCTGAAATCTCTTCCTTCTCCCCCTTGTCACTTCACACCTTGGAGTGCCTGACAGAGGGCCTAGAGACCAAAGAGCAAAGGGGGAAGGCCTCTGGCTCTACTGCTTGCCCTTGAGGGGAGAGAAGTTCTGCTAGTCTATCTGGAAGGTCTAGAGAGTAGTGATTGATTGGGGAGCTACATCACGGGCGGACCTGGCCAGGTGAAGCTTGACATCACCGTGGGACCGGGCCAGGTGAAGCTCGCTGACAAGTGGCAGCCTCTCCGGAGACTACTAATTCCGCTGCTAACATTCTGTGCAAATAACCGGCTGAGTGCCATGGGCAGAAAACATTGACACATACCTGCCAGAGGCCTATTCTGGGTCTGAAGAGTCCACCCTGGTCTCCAGCAACTCATCATCTCAGCACACACTTTGCCTGCACGCATGGAAACCGCCTCTCTCCACGAATGTCTTCATCTGCTAGGAAACACACGATGTCACTCAGCCAAAGGAGAGCACAGGCAAAGTCAACTGAAGCCCCCATTTTCCAGATTTTGCCCTCTGCTGTTCCACAGCCTCCGGTGGCACACTGCATCTGCGTCACTTCTCGGTAGACGAGGCCGAAATCCGGGCATCCAGGGCCCCAGCCGTCCAGAGTCTAGGGATGGCGGCATATGGATCACCTCTTTGCCTCGTACAGCAGGGAGGCCTGGGCCCTAGACTGGCTCCGCTAGAGCTCCACGACCTCAGCTATTTTCCCTGACCTTTGGCCCGTGCCCTCGTGAGTGTGTCATCTCTACTTCCACTTCTCTTCCCACCACACTGAATCCGCCACCTGCGGATACCTGAGCGTGGACATCAACATCTGTCACTGGCTGCAGTGTCACAGGTCACTAGGTGTCTAGGCTCAGGCTGACCTTGGCTGTCTTCTGCCCAGGCAAGGAGCCTAATCCTTCCAAGGAAATCAGGACACGTGCTCACTGGCCGACATCCTTTCTTTCATCCACACAGCGGTCTAGATGAGGGGAAAGAGGCCAGGTAGGCCAGGTGAAGGCTGAGTGTGGGGCCTAAGGCTTCTTTCCCAATCACCATGGTGACAGCCACCGGAAGGCTGGGCGGAACTTCTGACGGGGACGAGTCACAAACACTCCGACAACAGGAGAGGTCCAGCCTAACCGGCCAGTTCCGCAGAGCCCTCCATTTTACCCATGGACAGACAACGGCCCCTTGCGTCTTTGGCCACAAAATCCAGGGCACCCAGGGAATAACTTCACAGTAGGCAACCCCTGATGTGAACACGTTCGACACACTGGGACAGCAGGCAGGTACCTCTTTTCCACTTACGCTAGGATATCACTAGGCAAGGCGCCCTTCCTCAGCATCTCTGGCCTCTCTGTATGTGTTCACTCAGAGGAATCTCTTCATTCTACCCCTGAGACACATCACAAGTATGAGGGGCCTGAGAGAGAGCCTAGAGATGGAACGGGGGAGGCTTCTGGCTGTACTGCTTCCCCGTGGGTAGAGAACAGCAGGTAGTCTCTCTGGAAGGTCTTAGCTTCTGTTGACTGACATGCGCAATACAGTAGGGGCGGACCCTGGCCAGGTGGAGCTTGTGGGCAGATGCAACCTCTCCGGCGACGAATAATTGCGCTGCTGCTTTGTATGGTGAAAACCTCCCCCCGCCAAGGGGGATGGGTAGAGAACATTGACCCACACCCGCCAGGGGCCTTTCCTGGGACTAAAGATCCCAACGTGGTCTCAACGTCGTCACCCTCTCAACACACACCTTTCCTGCACACGGAATCCTGCCTTTCTCCGTCAGGGCCCTATCCTACCAGGAAAAAAAGCAAGCCGCTCAAAAAGGCCGATGCCAGGGAAATCGAGGAAACACGGCCAGTTTCCAAATTTTTGCTCTCTACACGTCCCCGCCTCCGGTGCAAGGCTGCCTATGTGGCCGGGCTCCGAAGGCAAGGCCGAGATCCTGGCAGCCTGGGCCCCAGCAGTCCAATGCTTGATGGACGTGGGGACACGGATGACCTGTTCGCCACATACAGGAGGGATCCTTGGGCCCTTCACTGGCTCGCCATTCAGCTCCACGACGTCCACTACTGGCCCTGGCCTTTGCTTTGGCTGGTGCCCCATTAAAAGTGTGCTCCTGAGCGATGTTTCTCCACCCATCACTAGCATTCTGCCAGCAGGGGATATGTGAGTGTGGGAGTCACCATTTGTCACTGGCAGCAGTGTCCCAAGTCACTAGACTTCCAGCTACCCGCTGACCTAGGCTGCCTTCTTTCCAAGGCAAGGTCCCGAATCCTTTATCCCAGATGCTGACACCTGGGCACTGGCGGACATTGATTTTTATCAACCCAGAGGTCTGAGTGAGGGTCAGAGGGCCAGGTAGGTGAAGTGAAGGCCAGGTGGGCGGGGCTAAGGCTTCTTTGCCATCACCATAGAGACAGTCCCCCCACCGCAAGAGTGGGCGTAGCTCGTGATGGGCCTGGTGACAAGACTGAGCCAATGGCAGAGATCCGGCCCGCCAGGCAGATGACACAGGGCCCTCCATTGTGACCTATGACACCTAGTGGCCACAGGATTTGAGCACGCCCCGGGAAAGGCTACGCAGGCACAAGGGAGCCCCTGGTGCGGACTGCTTCAGGGCATTGGCAGAGCACGCCAGGTACCTCTTTCCCACTTGCCTGAGGATATCAGTAGGCAAGGCATCCCCACTCAGCATCATTTGCCTCTCTCTGTCTCTCTCTGCTTGTCTTCGTTCTCTGAAATCTCTTCCTTCTCCCCCTTGTCACTTCACACCTTGGAGTGCCTGACAGAGGGCCTAGAGACCAAAGAGCAAAGGGGGAAGGCCTCTGGCTCTACTGCTTGCCCTTGAGGGGAGAGAAGTTCTGCTAGTCTATCTGGAAGGTCTAGAGAGTAGTGATTGATTGGGGAGCTACATCACGGGCGGACCTGGCCAGGTGAAGCTTGACATCACCGTGGGACCTGGCCAGGTGAAGCTCGCTGACAAGTGGCAGCCTCTCCGGAGACTACTAATTCCGCTGCTAACATTCTGTGCAAATAACCGGCTGAGTGCCATGGGCAGAAAACATTGACACATACCTGCCAGAGGCCTATTCTGGGTCTGAAGAGTCCACCCTGGTCTCCAGCAACTCATCATCTCAGCACACACTTTGCCTGCACGCATGGAAACCGCCTCTCTCCACGAATGCCTTCACCTGCTAGGAAACACACGATGTCACTCAGCCAAAGGAGAGCACAGGCAAATCAACTGAAGCCCCCATTTTCAAGATTTTGCCCTCTGCTGTTCCACAGCCTCCGGTGGCACACTGCATCTGCGTCACTTCTCGGTAGACGAGGCCGAAATCCGGGCATCCAGGGCCCCAGCCGTCCAGAGTCTAGGGATGGCGGCATATGGATCACCTCTTTGCCTCGTACAGCAGGGAGGCCTGGGCCCTAGACTGGCTCCGCTAGAGCTCCACGACCTCAGCTATTTTCCCTGACCTTTGGCCCGTGCCCTCGTGAGTGTGTCATCTCTACTTCCACTTCTCTTCCCACCACACTGAATCCGCCACCTGCGGATACCTGAGCGTGGACATCAACATCTGTCACTGGCTGCAGTGTCACAGGTCACTAGGTGTCTAGGCTCAGGCTGACCTTGGCTGTCTTCTGCCCAGGCAAGGAGCCTAATCCTTCCAAGGAAATCAGGACACGTGCTCACTGGCCGACATCCTTTCTTTCATCCACACAGCGGTCTAGATGAGGGGAAAGAGGCCAGGTAGGCCAGGTGAAGGCTGAGTGTGGGGCCTAAGGCTTCTTTCCCAATCACCATGGTGACAGCCACCGGAAGGCTGGGCGGAACTTCTGACGGGGACGAGTCACAAACACTCCGACAACAGGAGAGGTCCAGCCTAACCGGCCAGTTCCGCAGAGCCCTCCATTTTACCCATGGACAGACAACGGCCCCTTGCGTCTTTGGCCACAAAATCCAGGGCACCCAGGGAATAACTTCACAGTAGGCAACCCCTGATGTGAACACGTTCGACACACTGGGACAGCAGGCAGGTACCTCTTTTCCACTTACGCTAGGATATCACTAGGCAAGGCGCCCTTCCTCAGCATCTCTGGCCTCTCTGTATGTGTTCACTCAGAGGAATCTCTTCATTCTACCCCTGAGACACATCACAAGTATGAGGGGCCTGAGAGAGAGCCTAGAGATGGAACGGGGAAGGCTTCTGGCTGTACTGCTTCCCCGTCGGGACAGAATAGCAGGTAGTCTCTCTGGAAGGTCTTAGCTTCTGTTGACTGACATGCGCAATACAGTAGGGGCGGACCCTGGCCAGGTGGAGCTTGTGGGCAGATGCAACCTCTCCGGCGACGAATAATTGCGCTGCTGCTTTGTATGGTGAAAACCTCCCCCCGCCAAGGGGGATGGGTAGAGAACATTGACCCACACCCGCCAGGGGCCTTTCCTGGGACTAAAGATCCCAACGTGGTCTCAACGTCGTCACCCTCTCAACACACACCTTTCCTGCACACGGAATCCTGCCTTTCTCCGTCAGGGCCCTATCCAACCAGGAAAAAAAGCAAGCCACTCAAAAAGGCCGATGCCAGGGAAATCGAGGAAACATGGCCAGTTTCCAAATTCTTGCTCTCTACACGTCCCCGCCTCCGGTGCAAGGCTGCCTATGTGGCCGGGCTCCGAAGGCAAGGCCGAGATCCTGGCAGCCTGGGCCCCAGCAGTCCAATGCTTGATGGACGTGGGGACACGGATGACCTGTTCGCCACATACAGGAGGGATCCTTGGGCCCTTCACTGGCTCGCCATTCAGCTCCACGACGTCCACTACTGGCCCTGGCCTTTGCTTTGGCTGGTGCCCCATTCAAAGTGTGCTCCGGAGCGATGTTTCTCCACCCATCACTAGCATTCTGCCACCAGGGGATATGTGAGTGTGGGAGTCACCATTTGTCACTGGCAGCAGTGTCACAAGTCACTAGACTTCCAGCTACCCGCTGACCTAGGCTGCCTTCTGCCCCAGGCAAGGTCCCGAATCCTTTATCCCAGATGCTGACACCTGGGCACTGGCGGACATTGATTTTTATCAACCCAGAGGTCTGAGTGAGGGTCAGAGGGCCAGGTAGGTGAAGTGAAGGCCAGGTGGGCGGGGCTAAGGCTTCTTTGCCATCACCATAGAGACAGTCCCCCCACCGCAAGAGTGGGCGGAGCTCGTGATGGGCCTGGTGACAAGACTGAGCCAATGGCAGAGATCCGGCCCGCCAGGCAGATGACACAGGGCCCTCCATTGTGACCTATGACACCTAGTGGCCACAGGATTTGAGCACGCCCCGGGAAAGGCTACGCAGGCACAAGGGAGCCCCTGGTGCGGACTGCTTCAGGGCATTGGCAGAGCACGCCAGGTACCTCTTTCCCACTTGCCTGAGGATATCAGTAGGCAAGGCATCCCCACTCAGCATCATTTGCCTCTCTCTGTCTCTCTCTGCTTGTCTTCGTTCTCTGAAATCTCTTCCTTCTCCCCCTTGTCACTTCACACCTTGGAGTGCCTGACAGAGGGCCTAGAGACCAAAGAGCAAAGGGGGAAGGCCTCTGGCTCTACTGCTTGCCCTTGAGGGGAGAGAAGTTCTGCTAGTCTATCTGGAAGGTCTAGAGAGTAGTGATTGATTGGGGAGCTACATCACGGGCGGACCTGGCCAGGTGAAGCTTGACATCACCGTGGGACCTGGCCAGGTGAAGCTCGCTGACAAGTGGCAGCCTCTCCGGAGACTACTAATTCCGCTGCTAACATTCTGTGCAAATAACCGGCTGAGTGCCATGGGCAGAAAACATTGACACATACCTGCCAGAGGCCTATTCTGGGTCTGAAGAGTCCACCCTGGTCCCCAGCAACTCATCATCTCAGCACACACTTTGCCTGCACGCATGGAAACCGCCTCTCTCCACGAATGCCTTCACCTGCTAGGAAACACACGATGTCACTCAGCCAAAGGAGAGCACAGGCAAATCAACTGAAGCCCCCATTTTCAAGATTTTGCCCTCTGCTGTTCCACAGCCTCCGGTGGCACACTGCATCTGCGTCACTTCTCGGTAGACGAGGCCGAAATCCGGGCATCCAGGGCCCCAGCCGTCCAGAGTCTAGGGATGGCGGCATATGGATCACCTCTTTGCCTCGTACAGCAGGGAGGCCTGGGCCCTAGACTGGCTCCGCTAGAGCTCCACGACCTCAGCTATTTTCCCTGACCTTTGGCCCGTGCCCTCGTGAGTGTGTCATCTCTACTTCCACTTCTCTTCCCACCACACTGAATCCGCCACCTGCGGATACCTGAGCGTGGACATCAACATCTGTCACTGGCTGCAGTGTCACAGGTCACTAGGTGTCTAGGCTCAGGCTGACCTTGGCTGTCTTCTGCCCAGGCAAGGAGCCTAATCCTTCCAAGGAAATCAGGACACGTGCTCACTGGCCGACATCCTTTCTTTCATCCACACAGCGGTCTAGATGAGGGGAAAGAGGCCAGGTAGGCCAGGTGAAGGCTGAGTGTGGGGCCTAAGGCTTCTTTCCCAATCACCATGGTGACAGCCACCGGAAGGCTGGGCGGAACTTCTGACGGGGACGAGTCACAAACACTCAGCCAACAGGAGAGGTCCAGCCTAACCGGCCAGTTCCGCAGAGCCCTCCATTTTACCCATGGACAGACAACGGCCCCTTGCGTCTTTGGCCACAAAATCCAGGGCACCCAGGGAATAACTTCACAGTAGGCAACCCCTGATGTCAACACGTTCGACACACTGGGACAGCAGGCAGGTACCTCTTTTCCACTTACGCTAGGATATCACTAGGCAAGGCGCCCTTCCTCAGCATCTCTGGCCTGTCTGTATGTGTTCACTCAGAGGAATCTCTTCATTCTATCCCTGAGACACATCACAAGTATGAGGGGCCTGAGAGAGAGCCTAGAGATGGAACGGGGGGGCTTCTGGCTGTACTGCTTCCCCTGGGTAGAGAATAGCAGGTAGTCTCTCTGGAAGGTCTTAGCTTCTGTTGACTGACACGCGCAATACAGTAGGGGCGAACCCTGGCCAAGTGGAGCTTGTGGGCAGATGCAACCTCTCCGGCGACGAATAATTGCGCTGCTGCTTTGTATGGTGAAAACCTCCCCCCGCCAAGGGGGATGGGTAGAGAACATTGACCCACACCCGCCAGGGGCCTTTCCTGGGACTAAAGATCCCAACGTGGTCTCAACGTCGTCACCCTCTCAACACACACCTTTCCTGCACACGGAATCCTGCCTTTCTCCGTCAGGGCCCTATCCTACCAGGAAAAAAAGCAAGCCGCTCAAAAAGGCCGATGCCAGGGAAATCGAGGAAACACGGCCAGTTTCCAAATTTTTGCTCTCTACACGTCCCCGCCTCCGGTGCAAGGCTGCCTATGTGGCCGGGCTCCGAAGGCAAGGCCGAGATCCTGGCAGCCTGGGCCCCAGCAGTCCAATGCTTGATGGACGTGGGGACACGGATGACCTGTTCGCCACATACAGGAGGGATCCTTGGGCCCTTCACTGGCTCGCCATTCAGCTCCACGACGTCCACTACTGGCCCTGGCCTTTGCTTTGGCTGGTGCCCCATTAAACGTGTGCTCCGGAGCGATGTTTCTCCACCCATCACTAGCATTCTGCCACCAGGGGATATGTGAGTGTGGGAGTCACCATTTGTCACTGGCAGCAGTGTCCCAAGTCACTAGACTTCCAGCTACCCGCTGACCTAGGCTGCCTTCTGCCCCAGGCAAGGTCCCGAATCCTTTATCCCAGATGCTGACACCTGGGCACTGGCGGACATTGATTTTTATCAACCCAGAGGTCTGAGTGAGGGTCAGAGGGCCAGGTAGGTGAAGTGAAGGCCAGGTGGGCGGGGCTAAGGCTTCTTTGCCATCACCATAGAGACAGTTCCCCCACCGCAAGAGTGGGCGGAGCTCGTGATGGGCCTGGTGACAAGACTGAGCCAATGGCAGAGATCCGGCCCGCCAGGCAGATGACACAGGGCCCTCCATTGTGACCTATGACACCTAGTGGCCACAGGATTTGAGCACACCCCGGGAAAGGCTACGCAGGCACAAGGGAGCCCCTGGTGCGGACTGCTTCAGGGCATTGGCAGAGCACGCCAGGTACCTCTTTCCCACTTGCCTGAGGATATCAGTAGGCAAGGCATCCCCACTCAGCATCATTTGCCTCTCTCTGTCTCTCTCTGCTTGTCTTCGTTCTCTGAAATCTCTTCCTTCTCCCCCTTGTCACTTCACACCTTGGAGTGCCTGACAGAGGGCCTAGAGACCAAAGAGCAAAGGGGGAAGGCCTCTGGCTTACTGCTAGCCCTTGAGGGGAGAGAAGTTCTGCTAGTCTATCTGGAAGGTCTAGAGAGTAGTGATTGATTGGGGAGCTACATCACGGGCGGACCTGGCCAGGTGAAGCTCGCTGACAAGTGGCAGCCTCTCCGGAGACTACTAATTCCGCTGCTAACATTCTGTGCAAATAACCGGCTGAGTGCCATGGGCAGAAAACATTGACACATACCTGCCAGAGGCCTATTCTGGGTCTGAAGAGTCCACCCTGGTCTCCAGCAACTCATCATCTCAGCACACACTTTGCCTGCACGCATGGAAATCGCCTCTCTCCACGAATGCCTTCACCTGCTAGGAAACACACGATGTCACTCAGCCAAAGAAGAGCACAGGCAAAGTCAACTGAAGCCCCCATTTTCAAGATTTTGCCCTCTGCTGTTCCACAGCCTCCGGTGGCACACTGCATCTGCGTCACTTCTCGGTAGACGAGGCCGAAATCCGGTCATCCAGGGCCCCAGCCGTCCAGAGTCTACGGATGGCGGCATATGGATCACCTCTTTGCCTCGTACAGCAGGGAGGCCTGGGCCCTAGAATGGCTCCGCTAGAGCTCCACGACCTCAGCTATTTTCCCTGACCTTTGGCCCGTGCCCTCGTGAGTGTGTCATCTCTACTTCCACTTCTCTTCCCACCACACTGAATCCGCCACCTGCGGATACCTGAGCGTGGACATCAACATCTGTCACTGGCTGCAGTGTCACAGGTCACTAGGTGTCTAGGCTCAGGCTGACCTTGGCTGTCTTCTGCCCAGGCAAGGAGCCTAATCCTTCCAAGGAAATCAGGACACGTGCTCACTGGCCGACATCCTTTCTTTCATCCACACAGCGGTCTAGATGAGGGGAAAGAGGCCAGGTAGGCCAGGTGAAGGCTGAGTGTGGGGCCTAAGGCTTCTTTCCCAATCACCATGGTGACAGCCACCGGAAGGCTGGGCAGAACTTCTGACGGGGACGAGTCACAAACACTCAGCCAATAGGAGAGGTCCAGCCTAACCGGCCAGTTCCGCAGAACCCTCCATTTTACCCATGGACAGACAACGGCCCCTTGCGTCTTTGGCCACAAAATCCAGGGCACCCAGGGAATAACTTCACAGTAGGCAACCCCTGATGTCAACACGTTCGACACACTGGGACAGCAGGCAGGTACCTCTTTTCCACTTACGCTAGGATATCACTAGGCAAGGCGCCCTTCCTCAGCATCTCTGGCCTCTCTGTATGTGTTCACTCAGAGGAATCTCTTCATTCTACCCCTGAGACACATCACAAGTATGAGGGGCCTGAGAGAGAGCCTAGAGATGGAACGGGGGGGCTTCTGGCTGTACTGCTTCCCCTGGGTAGAGAACAGCAGGTAGTCTCTCTGGAAGGTCTTAGCTTCTGTTGACTGACATGCGCAATACAGTAGGGGCGGACCCTGGCCAGGTGGAGCTTGTGGGCAGATGCAACCTCTCCGGCGACGAATAATTGCGCTGCTGCTTTGTATGGTGAAAACCTCCCCCCGCCAAGGGGGATGGGTAGAGAACATTGACCCACACCCGCCAGGGGCCTTTCCTGGGACTAAAGATCCCAACGTGGTCTCAACGTCGTCACCCTCTCAACACACACCTTTCCTGCACACGGAATCCTGCCTTTCTCCGTCAGGGCCCTATCCTACCAGGAAAAAAAGCAAGCCGCTCAAAAAGGCCGATGCCAGGGAAATCGAGGAAACACGGCCAGTTTCCAAATTTCTGCTCTCTACACGTCCCCGCCTCCGGTGCAAGGCTGCCTATGTGGCCGGGCTCCGAAGGCAAGGCCGAGATCCTGGCAGCCTGGGCCCCAGCAGTCCAATGCTTGATGGACGTGGGGACACGGATGACCTGTTCGCCACATACAGGAGGGATCCTTGGGCCCTTCACTGGCTCGCCATTCAGCTCCACGACGTCCACTACTGGCCCTGGCCTTTGCTTTGGCTGGTGCCCCATTAAACGTGTGCTCCGGAGCGATGTTTCTCCACCCATCACTAGCATTCTGCCACCAGGGGATATGTGAGTGTGGGAGTCACCATTTGTCACTGGCAGCAGTGTCCCAAGTCACTAGACTTCCAGCTACCCGCTGACCTAGGCTGCCTTCTGCCCCAGGCAAGGTCCCGAATCCTTTATCCCAGATGCTGACACCTGGGCACTGGCGGACATTGATTTTTATCAACCCAGAGGTCTGAGTGAGGGTCAGAGGGCCAGGTAGGTGAAGTGAAGGCCAGGTGGGCGGGGCTAAGGCTTCTTTGCCATCATCATAGAGACAGTTCCCCCACCGCAAGAGTGGGCGGAGCTCGTGATGGGCCTGGTGACAAGACTGAGCCAATGGCAGAGATCCGGCCCGCCAGGCAGATGACACAGGGCCCTCCATTGTGACCTATGACACCTAGTGGCCACAGGATTTGAGCACACCCCGGGAAAGGCTACGCAGGCACAAGGGAGCCCCTGGTGCGGACTGCTTCAGGGCATTGGCAGAGCACGCCAGGTACCTCTTTCCCACTTGCCTGAGGATATCAGTAGGCAAGGCATCCCCACTCAGCATCATTTGCCTCTCTCTGTCTCTCTCTGCTTGTCTTCGTTCTCTGAAATCTCTTCCTTCTCCCCCTTGTCACTTCACACCTTGGAGTGCCTGACAGAGGGCCTAGAGACCAAAGAGCAAAGGGGGAAGGCCTCTGGCTCTACTGCTTGCCCTTGAGGGGAGAGAAGTTCTGCTAGTCTATCTGGAAGGTCTAGAGAGTAGTGATTGATTGGGGAGCTACATCACGGGCGGACCTGGCCAGGTGAAGCTTGACATCACCGTGGGACCTGGCCAGGTGAAGCTCCCTGACAAGTGGCAGCCTCTCCGGAGACTACTAATTCCGCTGCTAACATTCTAGGCAAATAACCGGCTGAGTGCCATGGGCAGAAAACATTGACACATACCTGCCAGAGGCCTATTCTGGGTCTGAAGAGTCCACCCTGGTCTCCAGCAACTCATCATCTCAGCACACACTTTGCCTGCACGCATGGAAACCGCCTCTCTCCACGAATGTCTTCACCTGCTAGGAAACGCACGATGTCACTCAGCCAAAGGAGAGCACAGGCAAAGTCAACTGAAGCCCCCATTTTCAAGATTTTGCCCGTTGCTGTTCCACAGCCTCCGGTGGCACACTGCATCTGCGTCACTTCTCGGTAGACGAGGCCGAAATCCGGGCATCCAGGGCCCCAGCCGTCCAGAGTCTACGGATGGCGGCATATGGATCACCTCTTTGCCTCGTACAGCAGGGAGGCCTGGGCCCTAGACTGGCTCCGCTAGAGCTCCACGACCTCAGCTATTTTCCCTGACCTTTGGCCCGTGCCCTCGTGAGTGTGTCATCCCGAGTTACACTTCTTCTCTGACCACTCTGAATCCGCCACCTGCGGATACATGAGCATGAAAATCAACATCTGTCACTGGCTGTAGTGTCACAGGTCACTAGGTGTCTAGGCTCAGGCTGACCTTGGCTGTCTTCTGACCAGGCAAGGAGCCTAATCCTTCAAAGGCGACGAGGACATGTGGTCATTGGCCGACATTCATTCTTTCATCCACACAGCGGTCTAGATGAGGCTAAGAGGCCAGGTAGGCCAGGTGAAGGCTGAGTGCGGGGCCTAAAGCTTCTTTCCCAATTACCATGGAGACAGCCACCGCAAGGCTCGCAGGAACTTCTGACGGGGACGGGTCACAAACACCGAGCCAATGGGAGAGGTCCAGCCTAAGCGGCCACTTCCGCAGTGCCCTCCATTTTACCCATGGACACACGACGGCCCCTTCTCTTTTGGGCCACAAAATCCAGGGCACCCAGGGAATCACCTCACAGTAGGCAGCCCCTGATGTGGACACGTTCCACACACTGGGCCAGCAGGCAAGTTCCACTTTTCCACTTACGCTAGGATATCAGTAGGCAAGGCGCCCTTCCTCAGCATCTATGGCCCCTCTGTGTATGTGTTCATTCGGAGAAATCTCTTCCTTCTACCCCTGAGACACATCACAAGTATGAGGGGCCTGAGAGAGAGCCTAGAGATGAAACGGGGGAGGCTTCTGGCTGTACTGCTTCCCCGTGGGTAGAGAAGAGCAGGTAGTCTCTCTGGAAGGTCTTAGCTTCTGTTGACTGACACGGACAATACAGTAGGGGCGGACCCTGGCCAGGTGGAGCTTGTGGGCAGATGCAACCCCTCCGGCGACGAATAATTCCGCTGCTGCTTTGTATGGTGGAAACCTCCCCCCGCCAAGTGGGATGGGTAGAGAACACTGACCCACACCCTCCAGGGGCCTCTCCTGGGACTAAAGATCCCAACATGGTCTCAACGTCGTCACCCTCTCAGCACACACCTTTCCTGCACACGTAATCCTGCCTTTCTCCGTCAGGGCCCTATCCTACCGGGAAAAAAAGCAAGCCGCTCAAAAAGCCCGATGCCAGGGAAATCGAGGAAACACTGCCATTTTCCAAATTTTGGCTGTCTACATGTCCCCGCCTCCGCTGCAAGGCCGCGTATGTGGCCGGGCTCCGAAGGCAAGGCCGAAATCCTGGCAGCCTGGGCCCCAGCAGTCCAATGGTTTATGGACGGGGGGACACGGATGACCTGTTCGCCACATACAGGAGGGACCCTTGGGCCCTTCACTGCCTCGCCATTCAGCTCCACGACGTCCACTACCAGCCCTGGCCTTTGCTTTGGCTGGTGCCCCACGGAACGTGTGCTCCAGGGCGATGTTTCTCCGCCCACCACTATCATACTGCCACCAGGGGATGTGTGAGTGTGGGAGTCACCATTTGTCACTGGCAGCAGTGTCACAAGGCAGTAGACTTCCAGGTACCCGCTGACCTAGGCTGCCTTCTGCCCCAGGCAAGGTCCCGAATCCTTTATCCCAGATGCTGACACCCGGGCACTGGCGGACATTCCTTTGGAGCAACACACAGGTCTGAGTGAGGGTCAGCGGGCCAGGTAGGTGAAGTCAAGGCCAGGTGGGCGCGGCTGAGGCTCCTTTGCGATCACCATAGAGACAGTCCCCCCACCGCAAGAGTGGGCGGAGCTTGTGATGGGCCTGCTGACAAGACTTGAGCCAATGGCAGAGATCCCGCCCGCCAGGCAGATTACACAGGGCCCTCCATTGTGACCTATGACACCTAGTGGCCACAGGATTTGAGCACACCCTGGGAAAGGCTACGCAGGCACAAGGGAGCCCCTGGTGCGGACTGCTTCAGGGCATTGGCACAGCAGGCCAGGTACCTCTTTCCCACTTTCCTCAGGATATCACTACGCAAGGCATCCCCACTCAGCATCTCTTGCCTCTCTCTGTCTCTCTCTGCTTGTGTTCCTTCTCTGAAATCTCTTCCTTCTCCCCCTTGTCACTTCACACCTTGGAGTGCCTGACAGAGGGCCTAGAGACCAAAGAGCAAAGGGGGAAGGCCTCTGGCTCTACTGGTTGCCCATGGGCAGAGAAGATCTGCTAGTCTATCTGGAAGGTCTAGAGAGTAGCCATTGATTGGGGAGCCACATCACGGGCGGACCTGGCCAGGTGAAGCTTGCTGACATGCAGCAGCCTCTCCGGAGACTACTAATTCCGCGGAGAACATTCTATGCAAATACCCGGCTGAGTGCCATGGGCAGAAAACATTGACACATACCTGCCAGAGGTCTATCCTGGGTCTGAAGAGTCCACCCTGGTCTCCAGCCACTCATCATCTCAGCACACACTTTGCCTGCACACATGGAATGCGCCTCTCTCCACAAATGATTTCTCCTGCTAGGAAACACACGATGGCACTCAGCCAAAGGAGAGCACAGGCAAAGTCAACTGAAGCCTCCATTTTCAAGAGTTTGCCCTCTGCTGGGCCACAGCCTCCGCTGGCACAGTGCATGTGTGTCACTTCTCCGAAGACAAGGCCGCAATCCGGGCGTCCAGGGCCCCAGCAGTCCAGAGTATGCGCATGGCGGCATATGGATCACCTCTTTGCCACATACAGGAGGGAGGCCTGGGCCCTACACTGGCTCCGCTAGAGCTCCACGACCTCAGCTATTTTCCCTGACCTTTGGCCCGTGCCCTCGTGTGTGTGTCATCCCTAGTTACACTTCTTCTCCGACCACTCTGAATCCGCCACCTGCGGATACATGAGCATGAAAATCAACATCTGTCACTGCCTGCAGTGTCACAGGTCACTAGGTGTCTAGGCTCAGGCTGACCTTGGCTGTCTTCTGACCAGGCAAGGAGCCTAATCCTTCAAAGGCAACGAGGACATGTGGTCATTGGCCGACATTCATTCTTTCATCCACACAGCGGTCTAGATGAGGCTAAGAGGCCAGGTAGGCCAGGTGAAGGCTGAGTGCGGGGCCTAAGGCTTCTTTCCCAATCACCATGGAGACAGCCACCGCAAGGCTGGCCGGAACTTCTGACGGGGACGGGTCACAAACACCGAGCCAATGGGAGAGGTCCAGCCTAAGCGGCCACTTCCGCAGTGCCCTCCATTTTACCCATGGACACACGACGGCCCCTTCTCTTTTGGGCCACAAAATCCAGGGCACCCAGGGAATCACCTCACAGTAGGCAGCCCCTGATGTGGACACGTTCCACACACTGGGCCAGCAGGCAGGTTCCACTTTTCCACTTACGCTAGGATATCAGTAGGCAAGGCGCCCTTCCTCAGCATCTATGGCCCCTCTGTGTATGTGTTCATTCGGAGAAATCTCTTCCTTCTACCCCTGAGACACATCACAAGTATGAGGGGCCTGAGAGAGAGCCTAGAGATGAAACGGGGGAGGCTTCTGGCTGTACTGCTTCCCCGTGGGTAGAGAAGAGCAGGTAGTCTCTCTGGAAGGTCTTAGCTTCTGTTGACTGACATGGACAATACAGTAGGGGCGGACCCTGGCCAGGTGGAGCTTGTGGGCAGATGCAACCCCTCCGGCGACGAATAATTCCGCTGCTGCTTTGTATGGTGGAAACCTCCCCCCACCAAGTGGGATGGGTAGAGAACACTGACCCACACCCTCCAGGGGCCTCTCCTGGGACTAAAGATCCCAACATGGTCTCAACGTCGTCACCCTCTCAGCACACACCTTTCCTGCACACGTAATCCTGCCTTTCTCCGTCAGGGCCCTATCCTACCGGGAAAAAAAGCAAGCCGCTCAAAAAGCCCGATGCCAGGGAAATCGAGGAAACACTGCCATTTTCCAAATTTTGGCTGTCTACATGTCCCCCCTCCGCTGCAAGGCCGCGTATGTGGCCGGGCTCCGAAGGCAAGGCCGAAATCCTAGCAGCCTGGGCCCTAGCAGTCCAATGGTTTATGGACGGGGGGACACGGATGACCTGTTCGCCACATACAGGAGGGATCCTTGGGCCCTTCACTGCCTCGCCATTCAGCTCCACGACGTCCACTACCAGCCCTTGCCTTTGCTTTGGCTGGTGCCCCACGGAACGTGTGCTCCGGGGCGATGTTTCTCCGCCCACCACTATCATTCTGCCACCAGGGGATGTGTGAGTGTGGGAGTCACCATTTGTTACTGGCAGCAGTGTCACAAGGCAGTAGACTTCCAGGTACCCGCTGACCTAGGCTGCCTTCTGCCCCAGGCAAGGTCCCCAATCCTTTATCCCAGATGCTGACACCCGGGCACTGGCGGACATTCCTTTGGAGCAACACACAGGTCTCAGTGAGGGTCAGAGGGCCAGGTAGTTGAAGTCAAGGCCAGGTGGGCGGGGCTGAGGCTCCTTTGCCATCACCATAGAGACAGTCCCCCCACCGCAAGAGTGGGCGGAGCTTGTGATGGGCCTGGAGACAAGACTTGAGCCAATGGCAGAGATCCGGCCCGCCAGGCAGATGACACAGGGCCCTCCATTGTGACCTATGACACCTAGTGGCCACAGGATTTGAGCACACCCTGGGAAAGGCTACGCAGGCACAAGGGAGCCCCTGGTGCGGACTGCTTCAGGGCATTGGCACAGCAGGCCAGGTACCTCTTTCCCACTTTCCTCAGGATATCACTACGCAAGGCATCCCCACTCAGCATCTCTTGCCTCTCTCTGTCTCTCTCTGGATGTGTTCGTTCTCTGAAATCTCTTCCTTCTCCCCCTTGTCACTTCACACCTTGGAGTGCCTGACAGAGGGCCTAGAGACGAAAGAGCAAAGGGGGAAGGCCTCTGGCTCTACTGGTTGCCCATGGGCAGAGAAGATCTGCTAGTCTATCTGGAAGGTCTAGAGAGTAGCCATTGATTGGGGAGCCACATCACGGGCGGACCTGGCCAGGTGAAGCTTGCTGACATGCAGCAGCCTCTCCGGAGACTACTAATTCTGCGGAGAACATTCTATGCAAATACCCGGCTGAGTGCCATGGGCAGAAAACATTGACACATACCTGCCAGAGGTCTATCCTGGGTCTGAAGAGTCCACCCTGGTCTCCAGCCACTCATCATCTCAGCACACACTTTGCCTGCACGCGTGGAATCCGCCTCTCTCCACGAATGCCTTCTCCTGCTAGGAAACACACGATGGCACTCAGCCAAAGGAGAGCACAGGCAAAGTCAACTGAAGCCTCCATTTTCAAGAGTTTGCCCTCTGCTGGGCCACAGCCTCCGCTGGCACAGTGCATGTGTGTCACTTCTCCGAAGACAAGGCCGCAATCCGGGCGTCCAGGGCCCCAGCAGTCCAGAGTCTGCGCATGCCGGCATATGGATCACCTCTTTGCCACGTACAGGAGGGAGGCCTGGGCCCTACACTGGCTGCGCTAGAGCTCCACGACCTCAGCTATTTTCCCTGACCTTTGGCCCGTGCCCTCGTGAGTGTGTCATCCCTAGTTACACTTCTTCTCCGACCACTCTGAATCCGCCACCTGCGGATACATGAGCATGAAAATCAACATCTGTCACTGCCTGCAGTGTCACAGGTCACTAGGTGTCTAGGCTCAGGCTGTCCTTGGCTGTCTTCTGCCCAGGCAAGGAGCCTAACCCTTCAAAGGCGACGAGGACATGTGGTCATTGGCCGACATTCATTCTTTCATCCACACAGCGGTCTAGATGAGGCTAAGAGGCCAGGTAGGCCAGGTGAAGGCTGAGTGCGGGGCCTAAGGCTTCTTTCCCAATCACCATGGAGACAGCCACCGCAAGGCTGGCCGGAACTTCTGACGGGGACGGGTCACAAACACCGAGCCAATGGGAGAGGTCCAGCCTAAGCGGCCACTTCCGCAGTGCCCTCCATTTTACCCATGGACACACGACGGCCCCTTCTCTTTTGGGCCACAAAATCCAGGGCACCCAGGGAATCACCTCACAGTAGGCAGCCCCTGATGTGGACATTTTCCACACACTGGGCCGGTAGGCAGGTTCCACTTTTCCACTTACGCTAGGATATCAGTAGGCAAGGCGCCCTTCCTCAGCATCTATGGCCCCTCTGTGTATGTGTTCATTCGGAGAAATCTCTTCCTTCTACCCCTGAGACACATCACAAGTATGAGGGGCCTGAGAGAGAGCCTAGAGATGAAACGGGGGAGGCTTCTGGCTGTACTGCTTCCCCGTGGGTAGAGAAGAGCAGGTAGTCTCTCTGGAAGGTCTTAGCTTCTGTTGACTGACATGGACAATACAGTAGGGGCGGACCCTGGCCAGGTGGAGCTTGTGGGCAGATGCAACCCCTCCGGCGATGAATAATTCCGCTGCTGCTTTGTATGGTGGAAACCTCCCCCCGCCAAGTGGGATGGGCAGAGAACACTGACCCACACCCGCCAGGGGCCTCTCCTGGGACTAAAGATCCCAACATGGTCTCAACGTCGTCACCCTCTCAGCACACACCTTTCCTGCACACGTAATCCTGCCTTTCTCCGTCAGGGCCCTATCCTACCGGGAAAAAAAGCAAGCCGCTCAAAACGCCCGATGCCAGGGAAATCGAGGAAACACTGCCATTTTCCAAATTTTGGCTGTCTACATGTCCCCGCCTCCGCTGCAAGGCCGCGTATGTGGCCGGGCTCCGAAGGCAAGGCCGAAATCCTGGCAGCCTGGGCCCCAGCAGTCCAATGGTTTATGGACGGGGGGACACGGAAGACCTGTTCGCCACATACAGGAGGGATCCTTGGGCCCTTCACTGCCTCGCCATTCAGCTCCACGACGTCCACTACCGGCCCTTGCCTTTGCTTTGGCTGGTGCCCCACGGAACGTGTGCTCCGGAGCGATGTTTCTCCACCCATCACTATCATTCTGCCACCAGGGGATGTGTGAGTGTGGGAGTCACCATTTGTTACTGGCAGCAGTGTCACAAGGCAGTAGACTTCCAGGTACCCGCTGACCTAGGCTGCCATCTGCCCCAGGCAAGGTCCCCAATCCTTTATCCCAGATGCTGACACCCGGGCACTTTCGGACATTCCTTTGGAGCAACACACAGGTCTGAGTGAGGGTCAGCGGGCCGGGTAGGTGAAGTCAAGGCCAGGTGGGCGGGGCTGAGGCTCCTTTGCCATCACCATAGAGACAGTCCCCCCACCGCAAGAGTGGGCGGAGCTTGTGATGGGCCTGCTGACAAGACTTGAGCCAATGGCAGAGATCCGGCCCGCCAGGCAGATGACACAGGGCCCTCCATTGTGACCTATGACACCTAGTGGCCACAGGATTTGAGCACACCCTGGGAAAGGCTACGCAGGCACAAGGGAGCCCCTGGTGCGGACTGCTTCAGGGCATTGGCACAGCAGGCCAGGTACCTCTTTCCCACTTTCCTCAGGATATCACTATGCAAGGCATCCCCACTCAGCATCTCTTGCCTCTCTCTGTCTCTCTCTGCTTGTGTTCCTTCTCTGAAATCTCTTCCTTCTCCCCCTTGTCACTTCACACCTTGGAGTGCCTGACAGAGGGCCTAGAGACCAAAGAGCAAAGGGGGAAGGCCTCTGGCTCTACTGGTTGCCCATGGGCAGAGAAGATCTGCTAGTCTATCTGGAAGGTCTAGAGAGTAGCCATTGATTGGGGAGCCACATCACGGGCGGACCTGGCCAGGTGAAGCTTGCTGACATGCAGCAGCCTCTCCGGAGACTACTAATTCCGCGGAGAACATTCTATGCAAATATCCGGCTGAGTGCCATGGGCAGAAAACATTGACACATACCTGCCAGAGGTCTATCCTGGGTCTGAAGAGTCCACCCTGGTCTCCAGCCACTCATCATCTCAGCACACACTTTGCCTGCACGCGTGGAATCCGCCTCTCTCCACGAATGCCTTCTCCTGCTAGGAAACACACGATGGCACTCAGCCAAAGGAGAGCACAGGCAAAGTCAACTGAAGCCTCCATTTTCAAGAGTTTGCCCTCTGCTGGGCCACAGCCTCCGCTGGCACAGTGCATGTGTGTCACTTCTCCGAAGACAAGGCCGCAATCCGGGCGTCCAGGGCCCCAGCAGTCCAGAGTCTGCGCATGGCGGCATATGGATCACCTCTTTGCCACGTACAGGAGGGAGGCCTGGGCCCTACACTGGCTCCGCTAGAGCTCCACGACCTCAGCTATTTTCCCTGACCTTTGGCCCGTGCCCTCGTGAGTGTGTCATCCCTAGTTACACTTCTTCTCCGACCACTCTGAATCCGCCACCTGCGGATACATGAGCATGAAAATCAACATCTCTCACTGCCTGCAGTGTCACAGGTCACTAGGTGTCTAGGCTCAGGCTGTCCTTGGCTGTCTTCTGCCCAGGCAAGGAGCCTAACCCTTCAAAGGCGACGAGGACATGTGGTCATTGGCCGACATTCATTCTTTCATCCACACAGCGGTCTAGATGAGGCTAAGAGGCCAGGTAGGCCAGGTGAAGGCTGAGTGCGGGGCCTAAGGCTTCTTTCCCAATCACCATGGAGACAGCCACCGCAAGGCTGGCCGGAACTTCTGACGGGGACGGGTCACAAACACTGAGCCAATGGGAGAGGTCCAGCCTAAGCGGCCACTTCCGCAGTGCCCTCCATTTTACCCATGGACACACGACGGCCCCTTCTCTTTTGGGCCACAAAATCCAGGGCACCCAGGGAATCACCTCACAGTAGGCAGCCCCTGATGTGGACATTTTCCACACACTGGGCCGGTAGGCAGGTTCCACTTTTCCACTTACGCTAGGATATCAGTAGGCAAGGCGCCCTTCCTCAGCATCTATGGCCCCTCTGTGTATGTGTTCATTCGGAGAAATCTCTTCCTTCTACCCCTGAGACACATCACAAGTATGAGGGGCCTGAGAGAGAGCCTAGAGATGAAACGGGGGAGGCTTCTGGCTGTACTGCTTCCCCGTGGGTAGAGAAGAGCAGGTAGTCTCTCTGGAAGGTCTTAGCTTCTGTTGACTGACATGGACAATACAGTAGGGGCGGACCCTGGCCAGGTGGAGCTTGTGGGCAGATGCAACCCCTCCGGCGATGAATAATTCCGCTGCTGCTTTGTATGGTGGAAACCTCCCCCCGCCAAGTGGGATGGGCAGAGAACACTGACCCACACCCGCCAGGGGCCTCTCCTGGGACTAAAGATCCCAACATGGTCTCAACGTCGTCACCCTCTCAGCACACACCTTTCCTGCACACGTAATCCTGCCTTTCTCCGTCAGGGCCCTATCCTACCGGGAAAAAAAGCAAGCCGCTCAAAACGCCCGATGCCAGGGAAATCGAGGAAACACTGCCATTTTCCAAATTTTGGCTGTCTACATGTCCCCGCCTCCGCTGCAAGGCCGCGTATGTGGCCGGGCTCCGAAGGCAAGGCCGAAATCCTGGCAGCCTGGGCCCCAGCAGTCCAATGGTTTATGGACGGGGGGACACGGAAGACCTGTTCGCCACATACAGGAGGGATCCTTGGGCCCTTCACTGCCTCGCCATTCAGCTCCACGACGTCCACTACCGGCCCTTGCCTTTGCTTTGGCTGGTGCCCCACGGAACGTGTGCTCCGGAGCGATGTTTCTCCACCCATCACTATCATTCTGCCACCAGGGGATGTGTGAGTGTGGGAGTCACCATTTGTTACTGGCAGCAGTGTCACAAGGCAGTAGACTTCCAGGTACCCGCTGACCTAGGCTGCCTTCTGCCCCAGGCAAGGTCCCCAATCCTTTATCCCAGATGCTGACACCCGGGCACTGGCGGACATTCCTTTGGAGCAACACACAGGTCTGAGTGAGGGTCAGCGGGCCAGGTAGGTGAAGTCAAGGCCAGGTGGGCGGGGCTGAGGCTCCTTTGCCATCACCATAGAGACAGTCCCCCCACCGCAAGAGTGGGCGGAGCTTGTGATGGGCCTGCTGACAAGACTTGAGCCAATGGCAGAGATCCGGCCCGCCAGGCAGATGACACAGGGCCCTCCATTGTGACCTATGACACCTAGTGGCCACAGGATTTGAGCACACCCTGGGAAAGGCTACGCAGGCACAAGGGAGCCCCTGGTGCGGACTGCTTCAGGGCATTGGCACAGCAGGCCAGGTACCTCTTTCCCACTTTCCTCAGGATATCACTACGCAAGGCATCCCCACTCAGCATCTCTTGCCTCTCTCTGTCTCTCTCTGCTTGTGTTCCTTCTCTGAAATCTCTTCCTTCTCCCCCTTGTCACTTCACACCTTGGAGTGCCTGACAGAGGGCCTAGAGACCAAAGAGCAAAGGGGGAAGGCCTCTGGCTCTACTGGTTGCCCATGGGCAGAGAAGATCTGCTAGTCTATCTGGAAGGTCTAGAGAGTAGCCATTGATTGGGGAGCCACATCACGGGCGGACCTGGCCAGGTGAAGCTTGCTGACATGCAGCAGCCTCTCCGGAGACTACTAATTCCGCGGAGAACATTCTATGCAAATATCCGGCTGAGTGCCATGGGCAGAAAACATTGACACATACCTGCCAGAGGTCTATCCTGGGTCTGAAGAGTCCACCCTGGTCTCCAGCCACTCATCATCTCAGCACACACTTTGCCTGCACACGTGGAATCCGCCTCTCTCCACGAATGCCTTCTCCTGCTAGGAAACACACGATGGCACTCAGCCAAAGGAGAGCACAGGCAAAGTCAACTGAAGCCTCCATTTTCAAGAGTTTGCCCTCTGCTGGGCCACAGCCTCCGCTGGCACAGTGCATGTGTGTCACTTCTCCGAAGACAAGGCCGCAATCCGGGCGTCCAGGGCCCCAGCAGTCCAGAGTCTGCGCATGGCCGCATATGGATCACCTCTTTGCCACGTACAGGAGGGAGGCCTGGGCCCTACACTGGCTCCGCTAGAGCTCCACGACCTCAGCTATTTTCCCTGACCTTTGGCCCGTGCCCTCGTGAGTATGTCATCCCTAGTTACACTTCTTCTCCGACCACTCTGAATCCGCCACCTGCGGATACATGAGCATGAAAATCAACATCTGTCACTGCCTGCAGTGTCACAGGTCACTAGGTGTCTAGGCTCAGGCTGACCTTGGCTGTCTTCTGCCCAGGCAAGGAGCCTAATCCTTCAAAGGCGACGAGGACATGTGGTCATTGGCCGACATTCATTCTTTCATCCACACAGCGGTCTAGATGAGGCTAAGAGGCCAGGTAGGCCAGGTGAAGGCTGAGTGCGGGGCCTAAGGCTTCTTTCCCAATCACCATGGAGACAGCCACCGCAAGGCTGGCCGGAACTTCTGACGGGGACGGGTCACAAACACCGAGCCAATGGGAGAGGTCCACCCTAAGCGGCCACTTCCGCAGTGCCCTCCATTTTACCCATGGACACACGACGGCCCCTTCTCTTTTGGGCCACAAAATCCAGGGCACCCAGGGAATCACCTCACAGTAGGCAGCCCCTGATGTGGACACGTTCCACACACTGGGCCAGCAGGCAGGTTCCACTTTTCCACTTACGCTAGGATATCAGTAGGCAAGGCGCCCTTCCTCAGCATCTATGGCCCCTCTGTGTATGTGTTCATTCGGAGAAATCTCTTCCTTCTACCCCTGAGACACATCACAAGTATGAGGGGCCTGAGAGAGAGCCTAGAGATGAAACGGGGGAGGCTTCTGGCTGTACTGCTTCCCCGTGGGTAGAGAAGAGCAGGTAGTCTCTCTGGAAGGTCTTAGCTTCTGTTGACTGACACGGACAATACAGTAGGGGCGGACCCTGGCCAGGTGGAGCTTGTGGGCAGATGCAACCCCTCCGGCGACGAATAATTCCGCTGCTGCTTTGTATGGTGGATACCTCCCCCCGCCAAGTGGGATGGGTAGAGAACACTGACCCACACCCGCCAGGGGCCTCTCCTGGGACTAAAGATCCCAACATGGTCTCAACGTCGTCACCCTCTCAGCACACACCTTTCCTGCACACGTAATCCTGCCTTTCTCCTTCAGGGTCCTATCCTACCGGGAAAAAAAGCAAGCCGCTCAAAAAGCCCGATGCCAGGGAAATCGAGGAAACACTGCCATTTTCCAAATTTTGGCTGTCTACATGTCCCCGCCTCCGCTGCAAGGCCGTGTATGTGGCCGGGCTCCGAAGGCAAGGCCGAAATCCTGGCAGCCTGGGCCCCAGCAGTCCCATGGTTTATGGACGGGGGGACACGGATGACCTGTTCGCCACATACAGGAGGGATCCTTGGGCCCTTCACTGGCTCGCCATTCAGCTCCACGACGTCCACTACCGGCCCTTGCCTTTGCTTTGGCTGGTGCCCCACGGAACGTGTGCTCCGGAGCGATGTTTCTCCACCCATCACTATCATTCTGCCACCAGGGGATGTGTGAGTGTGGGAGTCACCATTTGTCACTGGCAGCAGTGTCACAAGGCAGTAGACTTCCAGGTACCCGCTGACCTAGGCTGCCTTCTGCCCCAGGCAAGGACCCCAATCCTTTATCCCAGATGCTGACACCCGGGCACTGGCGGACATTCCTTTGGAGCAACACACAGGTCTGAGTGAGGGTTAGCGGGCGAGGTAGGTGAAGTCAAGGCCAGGTGGGCGGGGCTGAGGCTCCTTTGCCATCACCATAGAGACAGTCCCCCCACCGCAAGAGTGGGCGGAGCTTGTGATGGGCCTGCTGACAAGACTCGAGCCAATGGCAGAGATCCGGCCCGCCAGGCAGATGACACAGGGCCCTCCAGTGTGACCTATGACACCTAGTGGCCACAGGATTTGAGCACACCCTGGGAAAGGCTACGCAGGCACAAGGGAGCCCCTGGTGCGGACTGCTTCAGGGCATTGGCACAGCAGGCCAGGTACCTCTTTCCCACTTTCCTCAGGATATCACTACGCAAGGCATCCCCACTCAGCATCTCTTGCCTCTCTCTGTCTCTCTCTGCTTGTGTTCGTTCTCTGAAATCTCTTCCTTCTCCCCCTTGTCACTTCACACCTTGGAGTGCCTGACAGAGGGCCTAGAGACCAAAGAGCAAAGGGGGAAGGCCTCTGGCTCTACTGGTTGCCCATGGGCAGAGAAGATCTGCTAGTCTATCTGGAAGGTCTAGAGAGTAGCCATTGATTGGGGAGCCACATCACGGGCGGACCTGGCCAGGTGAAGCTTGCTGACATGCAGCAGCCTCTCCGGAGACTACTAATTCCGCGGAGAACATTCTATGCAAATACCCGGCTGAGTGCCATGGGCAGAAAACATTGACACATACCTGCCAGAGGTCTATCCTGGGTCTGAAGAGTCCACCCTGGTCTCCAGCCACTCATCATCTCAGCACACACTTTGCCTGCACGCGTGGAATCCGCCTCTCTCCACGAATGCCTTCTCCTGCTAGGAAACACACGATGGCACTCAGCCAAAGGAGAGCACAGGCAAAGTCAACTGAAGCCTCCATTTTCAAGAGTTTGCCCTCTGCTGGGCCACAGCCTCCGCTGGCACAGTGCATGTGTGTCACTTCTCCGAAGACAAGGCCGCAATCCGGGCGTCCAGGGCCCCAGCAGTCCAGAGTCTGCGCATGGCGGCATATGGATCACCTCTTTGCCACATACAGGGGGGAGGCCTGGGCCCTACACTGGCTCCGCTAGAGCTCCACGACCTCAGCTATTTTCCCTGACCTTTGGCCCGTGCCCTCGTGAGTGTGTCATCCCTAGTTACACTTCTTCTCCGACCACTCTGAATCCGCCACCTGCGGATACATGAGCATGAAAATCAACATCTGTCACTGCCTGCAGTGTCACAGGTCACTAGGTGTCTAGGCTCAGGCTGTCCTTGGCTGTCTTCTGCCCAGGCAAGGAGCCTAATCCTTCAAAGGCGACGAGGACATGTGGTCATTGGCCGACATTCATTCTTTCATCCACACAGCGGTCTAGATGAGGCTAAGAGGCCAGGTAGGCCAGGTGAAGGCTGAGTGCGGGGCCTAAGGCTTCTTTCCCAATCACCATGGAGACAGCCACCGCAAGGCTGGCCGGAACTTCTGACGGGGACGGGTCACAAACACCGAGCCAATGGGAGAGGTCCAGCCTAAGCGGCCACTTCCGCAGTGCCCTCCATTTTACCCATGGACACACGACGGCCCCTTCTCTTTTGGGCCACAAAATCCAGGGCACCCAGGGAATCACCTCACAGTAGGCAGCCCCTGATGTGGACACGTTCCACACACTGGGACGGCAGGCAGGTTCCACTTTTCCACTTACGCTAGGATATCAGTAGGCAAGGCGCCCTTCCTCAGCATCTATGGCCCCTCTGTGTATGTGTTCATTCGGAGAAATCTCTTCCTTCTACCCCTGAGACACATCACAAGTATGAGGGGCCTGAGAGAGAGCCTAGAGATGAAACGGGGGAGGCTTCTGGCTGTACTGCTTCCCCGTGGGTAGAGAAGAGCAGGTAGTCTCTCTGGAAGGTCTTAGCTTCTGTTGACTGACATGGACAATACAGTAGGGGCGGACCCTGGCCAGGTGGAGCTTGTGGGCAGATGCAACCCCTCCGGCGACGAATAATTCCGCTGCTGCTTTGTATGGTGGAAACCTCCCCCCGCCAAGTGGGATGGGTAGAGAACACTGACCCACACCCGCCAGGGGCCTCTCCTGGGACTAAAGATCCCAACGTGGTCTCAACGTCGTCACCCTCTCAACACACACCTTTCCTGCACACGGAATCCTGCCTTTCTCCGTCAGGGCCCTATCCTACCGGGAAAAAAAGCAAGCCGCTCAAAAAGGCCGATGCCAGGGAAATCGAGGAAAGACGGCCAGTTTCCAAATTTTTGCTCTCTACACGTCCCCGCCTCCGGTGCAAGGCTGCCTATGTGGCCGGGCTCCGAAGGCAAGGCCGAGATCCTGGCAGCCTGGGCCCCAGCAGTCCAATGCTTGATGGACGTGGGGACACGGATGACCTGTTCGCCACATACAGGAGGGATCCTTGGGCCCTTCACTGGCTCGCCATTCAGCTCCACGACGTCCACTACTGGCCCTGGCCTTTGCTTTGGCTGGTGCCCCATTAAACGTGTGCTCCGGAGCGATGTTTCTCCACCCATCACTAGCATTCTGCCACCAGGGGATATGTGAGTGTGGGAGTCACCATTTGTCACTGGCAGCAGTGTCCCAAGTCACTAGACTTCCAGCTACCCGCTGACCTAGGCTGCCTTCTGCCCCAGGCAAGGTCCCGAATCCTTTATCCCAGATGCTGACACCTGGGCACTGGCGGACATTGATTTTTATCAACCCAGAGGTCTGAGTGAGGGTCAGAGGGCCAGGTAGGTGAAGTGAAGGCCAGGTGGGCGGGGCTAAGGCTTCTTTGCCATCACCATAGAGACAGTCCCCCCACCGCAAGAGTGGGCGGAGCTCGTGATGGGCCTGGTGATAAGACTGAGCCAATGGCAGAGATCCGGCCCGCCAGGCAGATGACACAGGGCCCTCCATTGTGACCTATGACACCTAGTGGCCACAGGATTTCAGCACACCCCGGGAAAGGCTACGCAGGCACAAGGGAGCCCCTGGTGCGGACTGCTTCAGGGCATTGGCAGAGCACGCCAGGTACCTCTTTCCCACTTGCCTGAGGATATCAGTAGGCAAGGCATCCCCACTCAGCATCATTTGCCTCTCTCTGTCTCTCTCTGCTTGTCTTCGTTCTCTGAAATCTCTTCCTTCTCCCCCTTGTCACTTCACACCTTGGAGTGCCTGACAGAGGGCCTAGAGACCAAAGAGCAAAGGGGGAAGGCCTCTGGCTCTACTGCTTGCCCTTGAGGGGAGAGAAGTTCTGCTAGTCTATCTGGAAGGTCTAGAGAGTAGTGATTGATTGGGGAGCTACATCACGGGCGGACCTGGCCAGGTGAAGCTTGACATCACCGTGGGACCTGGCCAGGTGAAGCTCGCTGACAAGTGGCAGCCTCTCCGGAGACTACTAATTCCGCTGCTAACATTCTATGCAAATATCCGGCTGAGTGCCATGGGCAGAAAACATTGACACATACCTGCCAGAGGTCTATCCTGGGTCTGAAGAGTCCACCCTGGTCTCCAGCCACTCATCATCTCAGCACACACTTTGCCTGCACGCGTGGAATCCGCCTCTCTCCACGAATGCCTTCTCCTGCTAGGAAACACACGATGGCACTCAGCCAAAGGAGAGCACAGGCAAAGTCAACTGAAGCCTCCATTTTCAAGAGTTTGCCCTCTGCTGGGCCACAGCCTCCGCTGGCACAGTGCATGTGTGTCACTTCTCCGAAGACAAGGCCGCAATCCGGGCGTCCAGGGCCCCAGCAGTCCAGAGTCTGCGCATGGCGGCATATGGATCACCTCTTTGCCACGTACAGGAGGGAGGCCTGGGCCCTAGACTGGCTCCGCTAGAGCTCCACGACCTCAGCTATTTTCCCTGACCTTTGGCCCGTGCCCTCGTGAGTGTGGCATCCCGAGTTACACTTCTTCTCCGACCACTCTGAATCCGCCACCTGCGGATACATGAGCATGAAAATCAACATCTCTCACTGCCTGCAGTGTCACAGGTCACTAGGTGTCTAGGCTCAGGCTGACCTTGGCTGTCTTCTGCCCAGGCAAGGAGCCTAATCCTTCAAAGGCGACGAGGACATGTGGTCATTGGCCGACATTCATTCTTTCATCCACACAGCGGTCTAGATGAGGCTAAGAGGCCAGGTAGGCCAGGTGAAGGCTGAGTGCGGGGCCTAAGGCTTCTTTCCCAATTACCATGGAGACAGCCACCGCAAGGCTGGCCGGAACTTCTGACGGGGACGGGTCACAAACACCGAGCCGATGGGAGAGGTCCAGCCTAAGCGGCCACTTCCGCAGTGCCCTCCATTTTACCCATGGACACACGACGGCCCCTTCTCTTTTGGGCCACAAAATCCAGGGCACCCAGGGAATCACCTCACAGTAGGCAGCCCCTGATGTGGACACGTTCCACACACTGGGCCAGCAGGCAGGTTCCACTTTTCCACTTACGCTAGGATATCAGTAGGCAAGGCGCCCTTCCTCAGCATCTATGGCCCCTCTGTGTATGTGTTCATTCGGAGAAATCTCTTCCTTCTACCCCTGAGACACATCACAAGTATGAGGGGCCTGAGAGAGAGCCTAGACATGAAACGGGGGAGGCTTCTGGCTGTAGTGCTTCCCCGTGGGTAGAGAAGAGCAGGTAGTCTCTCTGGAAGGTCTTAGCTTCTGTTGACTGACATGGACAATACAGTAGGGGCGGACCCTGGCCAGGTGGAGCTTGTGGGCAGATGCAACCCCTCCGGCGACGAATAATTCCGCTGCTGCTTTGTATGGTGGAAACCTCCCCCCGCCAAGTCGGATGGGTAGAGAACACTGACCCACACCCTCCAGGGGCCTCTCCTGGGACTAAAGATCCCAACATGGTCTCAACGTCGTCACCCTCTCAGCACACACCTTTCCTGCACACGTAATCCTGCCTTTCTCCGTCAGGGCCCTATCCTACCGGGAAAAAAAGCAAGCCGCTCAAAAAGGCCGATGCCAGGGAAATCGAGGAAACACTGCCATTTTCCAAATTTTGGCTGTCTACATGTCCCCGCCTCCGCTGCAAGGCCGCGTATGTGGCCGGGCTCCGAAGGCAAGGCCGAAATCCTGGCAGCCTGGGCCCCAGCAGTCCAATGGTTTATGGACGGGGGGACACGGATGACCTGTTCGCCACATACAGGAGGGATCCTTGGGCCCTTCACTGGCTCGCCATTCAGCTCCACGACGTCCACTACCGGCCCTTGCCTTTGCTTTGGCTGGTGCCCCACGGAACGTGTGCTCCGGAGCGATGTTTCTCCGCCCACCACTATCATACTGCCACCAGGGGATGTGTGAGTGTGGGAGTCACCATTTGTCACTGGCAGCAGTGTCACAAGGGAGTAGACTTCCAGGTACCCGCTGACCTAGGCTGCCTTCTGCCCCAGGCAAGGTCCCCAATCCTTTATCCCAGATGCTGACACCCGGGCACTGGCGGACATTCCTTTGGAGCAACACACAGGTCTGAGTGAGGGTCAGCGGGCCAGGTAGGTGAAGTCAAGGCCAGGTGGGCGGGGCTGAGGCTCCTTTGCCATCACCATAGAGACAGTCCCCCCACCGCAAGAGTGGGCGGAGCTTGTGATGGGCCTGCTGACAAGACTTGAGCCAATGGCAGAGATCCGGCCCGCCAGGCAGATGACACAGGGCCCTCCATTGTGACCTATGACACCTAGTGGCCACAGGATTTGAGCACACCCTGGGAAAGGCTACGCAGGCACAAGGGAGCCCCTGGTGCGGACTGCTTCAGGGCATTGGCACAGCAGGCCAGGTACCTCTTTCCCACTTTCCTCAGGATATCACTACGCAAGGCATCCCCACTCAGCATCTCTTGCCTCTCTCTGTCTCTCTCTGCTTGTGTTCCTTCTCTGAAATCTCTTCCTTCTCCCCCTTGTCACTTCACACCTTGGAGTGCCTGACAGAGGGCCTAGAGACCAAAGAGCAAAGGGGGAAGGCCTCTGGCTCTACTGGTTGCCCATGGGCAGAGAAGATCTGCTAGTCTATCTGGAAGGTCTAGAGAGTAGCCATTGATTGGGGAGCCACATCACGGGCGGACCTGGCCAGGTGAAGCTTGCTGACATGCAGCAGCCTCTCCGGAGACTACTAATTCCGCGGAGAACATTCTATGCAAATACCCGGCTGAGTGCCATGGGCAGAAAATATTGACACATACCTGCCAGAGGTCTATCCTGGGTCTGAAGAGTCCACCCTGGTCTCCAGCCACTCATCATCTCAGCACACACTTTGCCTGCACACATGGAATCCGCCTCTCTCCACAAATGATTTCTCCTGCTAGGAAACACACGATGGCACTCAGCCAAAGGAGAGCACAGGCAAAGTCAACTGAAGCCTCCATTTTCAAGAGTTTGCCCTCTGCTGGGCCACAGCCTCCGCTGGCACAGTGCATGTGTGTCACTTCTCCGAAGACAAGGCCGCAATCCGGGCATCCAGGGCCCCAGCAGTCCAGAGTCTGCGCATGGCGGAATATGGATCACCTCTTTGCCACCTACAGGAGGGAGGCCTGGGCCCTACACTGGCTCCGCTAGAGCTCCACGACCTCAGCTATTTTCCCTGACCTTTGGCCCGTGCCCTCGTGTGTGTGTCATCCCTAGTTACACTTCTTCTCCGACCACTCTGAATCCGCCACCTGCGGATACATGAGCATGAAAATCAACATCTGTCACTGCCTGCAGTGTCACAGGTCACTAGGTGTCTAGGCTCAGGCTGACCTTGGCTGTCTTCTGCCCAGGCAAGGAGCCTAATCCTTCAAAGGCGACGAGGACATGTGGTCATTGGCCGACATTCATTCTTTCATCCACACAGCGGTCTAGATGAGGCTAAGAGGCCAGGTAGGCCAGGTGAAGGCTGAGTGCGGGGCCTAAGGCTTCTTTCCCAATCACCATGGAGACAGCCACCGCAAGGCTGGCCAGACCTTCTGACGGGGACGGGTCACAAACACCCAGCCAATAGGAGAGGTCCAGCCTAAGCGGCCACTTCCGCAGTGCCCTCCATTTTACCCATGGACACACGACGGCCCCTTCTCTTTTGGGCCACAAAATCCAGGGCACCCAGGGAATCACCTCACAGTAGGCAGCCCCTGATGTGGACACGTTCCACACACTGGGCCGGCAGGCAGGTTCCACTTTTCCACTTACGCTAGGATATCAGTAGGCAAGGCGCCCTTCCTCAGCATCTATGGCCCCTCTGTGTATGTGTTCATTCGGAGAAATCTCTTCCTTCTACCCCTGAGACACATCACAAGTATGAGGGGCCTGAGAGAGAGCCTAGAGATGAAACGGGGGAGACTTCTGGCTGTAGTGCTTCCCCGTGGGTAGAGAAGAGCAGGTAGTCTCTCTGGAAGGTCTTAGCTTCTGTTGACTGACACGGACAATACAGTAGGGGCGGACCCTGGCCAGGTGGAGCTTGTGGGCAGATGCAACCCCTCCGGCGACGAATAATTCCGCTGCTGCTTTGTATGGTGAAAACCTCCCCCCGCCAAGTGGGATGGGTAGAGAACACTGACCCACACCCGCCAGGGGCCTCTCCTGAGACTAAAGATCCCAACATGGTCTCAATGTCGTCACCCTCTCAGCACACACCTTTCCCGCACACGTAATCCTGCCTTTCTCCGGCAGGGCACTATCCTACCAGGAAAAAAAGCAAGCCGCTCAAAAAGGCCGATGCCAGGGAAATCGAGGAAACACTGCCATTTTCCAAATTTTGGCTGTCTACATGTCCCCGCCTCCGCTGCAAGGCCGCGTATGTGGCCGGGCTCCGAAGGCAAGGCCGAAATCCTGGCAGCCTGGGCCCCAGCAGTCCCATGCTTTATGGACGGGGGGACACGGATGACCTGTTCGCCACATACAGGAGGGATCCTTGGGCCCTTCACTGGCTTGCCATTCAGCTCCACGACGTCCACTACCGGCCCTGGCCTTTGCTTTGGCTGGTGCCCCACGGAACGTGTGCTCCGGAGCGATGTTTCTCCACCCATCACTATCATTCTGCCACCAGGGGATGTGTGAGTGTGGGAGTCACCATTTGTCACTGGCAGCAGTGTCACAAGGCAGTAGACTTCCAGGTACCCGCTGACCTAGGCTGCCTTCTGCCCCAGGCAAGGTCCCCAATCCTTTATCCCAGATGCTGACACCCGGGCACTGGCGGACATTCGTTTGGAGCAACACACAGGTCTGAGTGAGGGTCAGCGGGCCAGGTAGGTGAAGTCAAGGCCAGGTGGGCGGGGCTGAGGCTCCTTTGCCATCACCATAGAGACAGTCCCCCCACCGCAAGAGTGGGCGGAGCTTGTGATGGGCCTGCTGACAAGACTTGAGCCAATGGCAGAGATCCGGCCCGCCAGGCAGATGACACAGGGCCCTCCATTGTGACCTATGACACCTAGTGGCCACAGGATTTGAGCACACCCTGGGAAAGGCTACGCAGGCACAAGGGAGCCCCTGGTGCGGACTGCTTCAGGGCATTGGCACAGCAGGCCAGGTACCTCTTTCCCACTTTCCTCAGGATATCACTACGCAAGGCATCCCCACTCAGCATCTCTTGCCTCTCTCTGGATGTGTTCGTTCTCTGAAATCTCTTCCTTCTCCCCCTTGTCACTTCACACCTTGGAGTGCCTGACAGAGGGCCTAGAGACCAAAGAGCAAAGGGGGAAGGCCTCTGGCTCTACTGGTTGCCCATGGGCAGAGAAGATCTGCTAGTCTATCTGGAAGGTCTAGAGAGTAGCCATTGATTGGGGAGCCACATCACGGGCGGACCTGGCCAGGTGAAGCTTGCTGACATGCAGCAGCCTCTCCGGAGACTACTAATTCCGCGGAGAACATTCTATGCAAATACCCGGCTGAGTGCCATGGGCAGAAAACATTGACACATACCTGCCAGAGGTCTATCCTGGGTCTGAAGAGTCCACCCTGGTCTCCAGCCACTCATCATCTCAGCACACACTTTGCCTGCACACGTGGAATCCGCCTCTCTCCACGAATGCCTTCTCCTGCTAGGAAACACACGATGGCACTCAGCCAAAGGAGAGCACAGGCAAAGTCAACGGAAGCCTCCATTTTCAAGAGTTTGCCCTCTGCTGGGCCACAGCCTCCGCTGGCACAGTGCATGTGTGTCACTTCTCCGAAGACAAGGCCGCAATCCGGGCGTCCAGGGCCCCAGCAGTCCAGAGTCTGCGCATGGCGGCACATGGATCACCTCTTTGCCACGTACAGGAGGGAGGCCTGGGCCCTACACTGGCTCCGCTAGAGCTCCACGACCTCAGCTATTTTCCCTGACCTATGGCCCGTGCCCTCGTGTGTGTGTCATCCCTAGTTACACTTCTTCTCCGACGACTCTGAATCCGCCACCTGCAGATACATGAGCATGAAAATCAACATCTGTCACTGCCTACAGTGTCACAGGTCACCAGGTATCTAGGCTCAGGATGACCTTGGCTGTCTTCTGCCCAGGCAAGGAGCCTAATCCTTCAAAGGCAACGAGGACATGTGGTCATTGGCCGACATTCATTCTTTCATCCACACAGCGGTCTAGATGAGGCTAAAGAGGCCAGGTAGGCCAGGTGAAGGCTGAGTGCGGGGCCTAAGGCTTCTTTCCCAATCACCATGGAGACAGCCACCGCAAGGCTGGCCGGAACTTCTGACGGGGACGGGTCACAAACACCGAGCCAATGGGAGAGGTCCAGCCTAAGCGGCCACTTCCGCAGTGCCCTCCATTTTACCCATGGACACACGACGGCCCCTTCTCTTTTGGGCCACAAAATCCAGGGCACCCAGGGAATCACCTCACAGTAGGCAGCCCCTGATGTGGACACGTTCGACACACTGGGCCGGCAGGCAGGTTCCACTTTTCCACTTACGCTAGGATATCAGTAGGCAAGGCGCCCTTCCTCAGCATCTATGGCCCCTCTGTGTATGTGTTCATTTGGAGAAATCTCTTCCTTCTGCCCCTGAGACACATCACAAGTATGAGCTGCCTGAGAGAGAGCCTAGAGATGAAACGGGGGAGGCTTCTGGCTGTAGTGCTTCCCCGTGGGTAGAGAAGAGCAGGTAGTCTCTCTGGAAGGTCTTAGCTTCTGTTGACTGACATGGACAATACAGTAGGGGCGGACTCTGGCCAGGTGGAGCTTGTGGGCAGATGCAACCCCTCCGGCGACGAATAATTCCGCTGCTGCTTTGTATGGTGAAAACCTCCCCCCGCCAAGTGGGATGGGTAGAGAACACTGACCCACACCCTCCAGGGGCCTCTCCTGGGACTAAAGATCCCAACATGGTCTCAACGTCGTCACCCTCTCAGCACACACCTTTCCTGCACACGTAATCCTGCCTTTCTCCGGCAGGGCCCTATCCTACCAGGAAAAAAATGCAAGCCGCTCAAAAAGGCCGATGCCAGGGAAATCGAGGAAACACTGCCATTTTCCAAATTTTGGCTGTCTACATGTCCCCGCCTCCGCTGCAAGGCCGCGTATGTGGCCGGGCTCCGAAGGCAAGGCCGAAATCCTGGCAGCCTGGGCCCCAGCAGTCCCATGGTTTATGGACGGGGGGACACGGATGACCTGTTCGCCACATACAGGAGGGATCCTTGGGCCCTTCACTGGCTCGCCATTCAGCTCCACGACGTCCACTACCGGCCCTGGCCTTTGCTTTGGCTGGTGCCCCACGGAACGTGTGCTCCAGAGCGATGTTTCTCCACCCATCAGTATCATTCTGCCACCAGGGGATGTGTGAGTGTGGGAGTCACCATTTGTCACTGGCAGCAGTGTCACAAGGCAGTAGACTTCCAGGTACCCGCTGACCTAGGCTGCCTTCTGCCCCAGGCAAGGTCCCCAATCCTTTATCCCACATGCTGACACCCGGGCACTGGCGGACATTCATTTGGAGCAACACACAGGTCTGAGTGAGGGTCAGCGGGCCAGGTAGGTGAAGTCAAGGCCAGGTGGGCGGGGCTGAGGCTCCTTTGCCATCACCATAGAGACAGTCCCCCCACCGCAAGAGTGGGCGGAGCTTGTGATGGGCCTGCTGACAAGACTTGAGCCAATGGCAGAGATCCGGCCCGCCAGGCAGATGACACAGGGCCCTCCATTGTGACCTATGACACCTAGTGGCCACAGGATTTGAGCACACCCTGGGAAAGGCTACGCAGGCACAAGGGAGCCCCTGGTGCGGACTGCTTCAGGGCATTGGCACAGCAGGCCAGGTACCTCTTTCCCACTTTCCTCAGGATATCACTACGCAAGGCATCCCCACTCAGCATCTCTTGCCTTACTCTGTCTCTCTCTGCTTGTGTTCGTTCTCTGAATTCTCTTCCTTCTCCCCCTTGTCACTTCACACCTTGGAGTGCCTGACAGAGGGCCTAGAGACCAAAGAGCAAAGGGGGAAGCCCTCTGGCTCTACTGGTTGCCCATGGGCAGAGAAGATCTGCTAGTCTATCTGGAAGGTCCAGAGAGTAGCCATTGATTGGGGAGCCACATGACGGGCGGACCTGGCCAGGTGAAGCTTGCTGACATGCAGCAGCCTCTCCGGAGACTACTAATTCCGCGGAGAACATTCTATGCAAATACCCGGCTGAGTGCCATGGGCAGAAAACATTGACACATGCCTCCCAGAGGTCTATCCTGGGTCTGAAGAGTCCACCCTGGTCTCCAGCCACTCATCATCTCAGCACACACTTTGCCTGCACACGTGGAATCCGCCTCTCTCCACGAATGCCTTCTCCTGCTAGGAAACACACGATGGCACTCAGCCAAAGGAGAGCACAGGCAAAGTCAACTGAAGCCTCCATTTTCAAGAGTTTGCCCTCTGCTGGGCCACAGCCTCCGCTGGCACAGTGCATGTGTGTCACTTCTCCGAAGACAAGGCCGCAATCCGGGCGTCCAGGGCCCCAGCAGTCCAGAGTCTGCGCATGGCGGCATATGGATCACCTCTTTGCCACGTACAGGAGGGAGGCCTGGGCCCTACACTGGCTCCGCTATAGCTCCACGACCTCAGCTATTTTCCCTAACCTTTGGCCCGTGCCCTCGTGTGTGTGTCATCCCTAGTTACACTTCTTCTCCGACCACTCTGAATCCGCCACCTGCGGATACATGAGCATGAAAATCAACATCTCTCACTGCCTGCAGTGTCACAGGTCACCAGGTGTCTAGGCTCAGGCTGACCTTGGCTGTCTTCTGCCCAGGCAAGGAGCCTAATCCTTCAAAGGCAACGAGGACATGTGGTCATTGGCCGACATTCATTCTTTCATCCGCAAAGCGGTCTAGATGAGGCTAAAGAGGCCAGGTAGGCCAGGTGAAGGCTGAGTGCGGGGCCTAAGGCTTCTTTCCCAATCACCATGGAGACAGCCACCGCAAGGCTGGCCGGAACTTCTGACGGGGACGGGTCACAAACACTCAGCCAATAGGAGAGGTCCAGCCTAAGCGGCCACTTCCGCAGTGCCCTCCATTTTACCCATGGACACACGACGGCCCCTTCTCTTTTGGGCCACAAAATCCAGGGCACCCAGGGAATCACCTCACAGTAGGCAGCCCCTGATGTGGACACGTTCCACACAATGGGCGGACAGGCAGGTTCCACTTTTCCTCTTACGCTAGGATATCAGTAGGCAAGGCGCCCTTCCTCAGCATCTATGGCCCCTCTGTGTATGTGTTCATTCGGAGAAATCTCTTCCTTCTGCCCCTGAGACACATCACAAGTATGAGGGGCCTGAGAGAGAGCCTAGACATGAAACGGGGGAGGCTTCTGGCTGTAGTGCTTCCCCGTGGGTAGAGAAGAGCAGGTAGTCTCTCTGGAAGGTCTTAGCTTCTGTTGACTGATATGGACAATACAGTAGGGGCGGACTCTGGCCAGGTGGAGCTTGTGGGCAGATGCAACCCCTCCGGCGACGAATAATTCCGCTGCTGCTTTGTATGGTGAAAACCTCCCCCCGCCAAGTGGGATGGGTAGAGAACACTGACCCACACCCTCCAGGGGCCTCTCCTGGGACTAAAGATCCCAACATGGTCTCAACGTCGTCACCCTCTCAGCACACACCTTTCCTGCACACGTAATCCTGCCTTTCTCCGGCAGGGCCCTATCCTACCAGGAAAAAAAGCAAGCCGCTCAAAAAGGCCGATGCCAGGGAAATCGAGGAAACACTGCCATTTTCCAAATTTTGGCTGTCTACATGTCCCCGCCTCCGCTGCAAGGCCGCGTATGTGGCCGGGCTCCGAAGGCAAGGCCGAAATCCTGGCAGCCTGGGCCCCAGCAGTCCCATGCTTTATGGATGGGGGGACACGGATGACCTGTTCGCCACATACAGGAGGGATCCTTGGGCCCTTCACTGGCTCGCCATTCAGCTCCACGACGTCCACTTCCGGCCCTGGCCTTTGCTTTGGCTGGTGCCCCACGGAACGTGTGCTCCGGAGCGATGTTTCTCCACCCATCACTATCATTCTGCCACCAGGGGATGTGTGAGTGTGGGAGTCACCATTTGTCACTGGCAGCAGTGTCACAAGGCAGTAGACTTCCAGGTACCCGCTGACCTAGGCTGCCTTCTGCCCCAGGCAAGGTCCCCAATCCTTTATCCCAGATGCTGACACCCGGGCACTGGCGGACATTCCTTTGGAGCAACACACAGGTCTGAGTGAGGGTCAGCGGGCCAGGTAGGTGAAGTCAAGGCCAGGTGGGCGGGGCTGAGGCTCCTTTGCCATCACCATAGAGACAGTCCCCCCACCGCAAGAGTGGGCGGAGCTTGTGATGGGCCTGCTGACAAGACTTGAGCCAATGGCAGAGATCCGGCCCGCCAGGCAGATGACACAGGGCCCTCCATTGTGACCTATGACACCTAGTGGCCACAGGATTTGAGCACACCCTGGGAAAGGCTACGCAGGCACAAGGGAGCCCCTGGTGCGGACTGCTTCAGGGCATTGGCACAGCAGGCCAGGTACCTCTTTCCCACTTTCCTCAGGATATCACTACGCAAGGCGTCCCCACTCAGCATCTCTTGCCTCTCTCTGTCTCTCTCTGCTTGTGTTCGTTCTCTGAAATCTCTTCCTTCTCCCCCTTGTCACTTCACACCTTGGAGTGCCTGACAGAGGGCCTAGAGACCAAAGAGCAAAGGGGGAAGGCCTCTGGCTCTACTGGTTGCCCATGGGCAGAGAAGATCTGCTAGTCTATCTGGAAGGTCTAGAGAGTAGCCATTGATTGGGGAGCCACATCACGGGCGGACCTGGCCAGGTGAAGCTTGCTGACATGCAGCAGCCTCTCCGGAGACTACTAATTCCGCGGAGAACATTCTATGCAAATACCCGGCTGAGTGCCATGGGCAGAAAACATTGACACATACCTGCCAGAGGTCTATCCTGGGTCTGAAGAGTCCACCCTGGTCTCCAGCCACTCACCATCTCAGCACACACTTTGCCTGCACACGTGGAATCCGCCTCTCTCCACGAATGCCTTCTCCTGCTAGGAAACACACGATGGCACTCAGCCAAAGGAGAGCACAGGCAAAGTCAACTGAAGCCTCCATTTTCAAGAGTTTGCCCTCTGCTGGGCCACAGCCTCCGCTGGCACAGTGCATGTGTGTCACTTCTCCGAAGACAAGGCCGCAATCCGGGCGTCCAGGGCCCCAGCAGTCCAGAGTCTGCGCATGGCGGCATATGGATCACCTCTTTGCCACGTACAGGAGGGAGGCCTGGGCCCTACACTGGCTCCGCTAGAGCTCCACGACCTCAGCTATTTTCCCTGACCTTTGGCCCGTGCCCTCGTGTGTGTGTCATCCCGAGTTACACTTCTTCTCCGACCACTCTGAATCCGCCACCTGCGGATACATGAGCATGAAAATCAACATCTCTCACTGCCTGCAGTGTCACAGGTCACCAGGTGTCTAGGCTCAGGCTGACCTTGGCTGTCTTCTGCCCAGGCAAGGAGCCTAATCCTTCAAAGGCAACGAGGACATGTGGTCATTGGCCGACATTCATTCTTTCATCCACACAGCGGTCTAGATGAGGCTAAAGAGGCCAGGTAGGCCAGGTGAAGGCTGAGTGCGGGGCCTAAGGCTTCTTTCCCAATCACCATGGAGACAGCCACCGCAAGGCTGGCCGGAACTTCTGAGGAGGACGGGTCACAAACACCCAGCCAATAGGAGAGGTCCAGCCTAAGCGGCCACTTCCGCAGTGCCCTCCATTTTACCCATGGACACACGACGGCCCCTTCTCTTTTGGGCCACAAAATCCAGGGCACCCAGGGAATCACCTCACAGTAGGCAGCCCCTGATGTGGACACGTTCCACACACTGGGCCGGCAGGCAGGTTCCACTTTTCCACTTACGCTAGGATATCAGTAGGCAAGGCGCCCTTCCTCAGCATCTATGGCCCCTCTGTGTATGTGTTCATTCGGAGAAATCTCTTCCTTCTGCCCCTGAGACACATCACAAGTATGAGGGGCCTGAGAGAGAGCCTAGACATGAAACGGGGGAGGCTTCTGGCTGTAGTGCTTCCCCGTGGGTAGAGAAGAGCAGGTAGTCTCTCTGGAAGGTCTTAGCTTCTGTTGACTGACATGGACAATACAGTAGGGGCGGACCCTGGCCAGGTGGAGCTTGTGGGCAGATGCAACCCCTCCGGCGACGAATAATTCCGCTGCTGCTTTGTATGGTGAAAACCTCCCCCCGCCAAGTGGGATGGGTAGAGAACACTGACCCACACCCTCCAGGGGCCTCTCCTGGGACTAAAGATCCCAACATGGTCTCAACGTCGTCACCCTCTCAGCACACACCTTTCCTGCACACGTAATCTTGCCTTTCTCCGGCAGGGCCCTATCCTACCAGGAAAAAAAGCAAGCCGCTCAAAAAGCCCGATGCCAGGGAAATCGAGGAAACACTGCCATTTTCCAAATTTTGGCTGTCTACATGTCCCCGCCTCCGCTGCAAGGCCGCGTATGTGGCCGGGCTCCGAAGGCAAGGCCGAAATCCTGGCAGCCTGGGCCCCAGCAGTCCCATGCTTTATGGACGGGGGGACACGGATGACCTGTTCGCCACATACAGGAGGGATCCTTGGGCCCTTCACTGGCTCGCCATTCAGCTCCACGACGTCCACTACCGGCCCTGGCCTTTGCTTTGGCTGGTGCCCCACGGAACGTGTGCTCCGGAGCGATGTTTCTCCACCCATCACTATCATTCTGCCACCAGGGGATGTGTGAGTGTGGGAGTCACCATTTGTCACTGGCAGCAGTGTCACAAGGCAGTAGACTTCCAGGTACCCGCTGACCTAGGCTGCCTTCTGCCCCAGGCAAGGTCCCCAATCCTTTATCCCAGATGCTGACACCCGGGCACTGGCGGACATTCCTTTGGAGCAACGCACAGGTCTGAGTGAGGGTCAGCGGGCCAGGTAGGTGAAGTCAAGGCCAGGTGGGTGGGGCTGAGGCTCCTTTGCCATCACCATAGAGACAGTCCCCCCACCGCAAGAGTGGGCGGAGCTTGTGATGGGCCTGCTGACAAGACTTGAGCCAATGGCAGAGATCCGGCCCGCCAGGCAGATGACACAGGGCCCTCCATTGTGACCTATGACACCTAGTGGCCACCGAATTTGAGCACACCCTGGGAAAGGCTACGCAGGCACAAGGGAGCCCCTGGTGCGGACTGCTTCAGGGCATTGGCACAGCAGGCCAGGTACCTCTTTCCCACTTTCCTCAGGATATCACTACGCAAGGCGTCCCCACTCAGCATCTCTTGCCTCTCTCTGTCTCCCTCTGCTTGTGTTCGTTCTCTGAAATCTCTTCCTTCTCCCCCTTGTCACTTCACACCTTGGAGTGCCTGACAGAGGGCCTAGAGACCAAAGAGCAAAGGGGGAAGGCCTCTGGCTCTACTGGTTGCCCATGGGCAGAGAAGATCTGCTAGTCTATCTGGAAGGTCTAGAGAGTAGCCATTGATTGGGTAGCCACATCACGGGCGGACCTGGCCAGGTGAAGCTTGCTGACATGCAGCAGCCTCTCCGGAGACTACTAATTCCGCGGAGAACATTCTATGCAAATACCCGGCTGAGTGCCATGGGCAGAAAACATTGACACATACCTGCCAGGGGTCTATCCTGGGTCTCAAGAGTCCACCCTGGTCTCCAGCCACTCATCATCTCAGCACACACTTTGCCTGCACACATGGAATCCGCCTCTCTCCACGAATGCCTTCTCCTGCTAGGAAACACACGATGGCACTCAGCCAAAGGAGAGCACAGGCAAAGTCAACTGAAGCCCGCATTTTCAAGATTTTGCCCTCTGCTGGGCCACAGCCTCCGCTGGCACAGTGCATGTGTGTCACTTCTCCGAAGACAAGGCCGCAATCCGGGCGTCCAGGGCCCCAGCAGTCCAGAGTCTGCGCATGGCGGCATATGGATCACCTCTTTGCCACGTACAGGAGGGAGGCCTGGGCCCTACACTGGCTCCGCTAGAGCTCCACGACCTCAGCTATTTTCCCTGACCTTTGGCCCGTGCCCTCGTGTGTGTGTCATCCCGAGTTACACTTCTTCTCCGACCACTCTGAATCCGCCACCTGCGGATACATGAGCATGAAAATCAACATCTGTCACTGCCTGCAGTGTCACAGGTCACCAGGTGTCTAGGCTCAGGCTGACCTTGGCTGTCTTCTGCCCAGGCAAGGAGCCTAATCCTTCAAAGGCAACGAGGACATGTGGTCATTGGCCGACATTCATTCTTTCATCCACACAGCGGTCTAGATGAGGCTAAAGAGGCCAGGTAGGCCAGGTGAAGGCTGAGTGCGGGGCCTAAGGCTTCTTTCCCAATCACCATGGAGACAGCCACCGCAAGGCTGGCCGGAACTTCTGACGGGGACGGGTCACAAACACCGAGCCAATAGGAGAGGTCCAGCCTAAGCGGCCACTTCCGCAGTGCCCTCCATTTTACCCATGGACACACGACGGCCCCTTCTCTTTTGGGCCACAAAATCCAGGGCACCCAGGGAATCACCTCACAGTAGGCAGCCCCTGATGTGGACACGTTCGACACACGGGGCCAGCAGGCAGGTACCACTTTTCCACTTACGCTAGGATATCGGTAGGCAAGGCGCCCTTCCTCAGCATCTACGGCCCCTCTGTGTATGTGTTCATTCGGAGAAATCTCTTCCTTCTACCCCTGAGACACATCACAAGTATGAGGGGCCTGAGAGAGAGCCTAGAGATGGAACGGGGGAGGCTTCTGGCTGTACTGCTTCCCCGTGGGTAGAGAAGAGCAGGTAGTCTCTCTGGAAGGTCTTAGCTTCTGTTGACTGACATGGACAATACAGTAGGGGCGGACCCTGGCCAGGTGGAGCTTGTGGGCAGATGCAACCCCTCCGGCGACGAATAATTCCGCTGCTGCTTTGTATGGTGAAAACCTACCCCCGCCAAGTGGGATGGGTAGAGAACACTGACCCACACCCGCCAGGGGCCTCTCCTGGGACTAAAGATCCCAACATGGTCTCAACGTCGTCACCCTCTCAGCACACACCTTTCCTGCACACGTAATCCTGCCTTTCTCCGTCAGGGCCCTCTCCTACCAGGAGAAAAAGCAAGCCGCTCTAAAAGGCCGATGCCCGGGAACTCGAGGAAACACTGCCATTTTCCAAATTTTGGCTGTCTACATGTCCCCGCCTCCGCTGCAAGGCCGCGTATGTGGCCGGGCTCCGAAGGCAAGGCCGAAATCCTGGCAGCCTGGGCCCCAGCAGTCCCATGGTTTATGGACGTGGGGACACGGATGACCTGTTCGCCACATACAGGAGGGACGCTTGGGCCCTTCACTGGCTCGCCATTCAGCTCCACGACGTCCACTACCGGCCCTGGCCTTTGCTTTGGCTGGTGCCCCACGGAACGTGTGCTCCGGAGCCATGTTTCTCCGCCCATCACTATCATTCTGCCACCAGGCGATATGTGAGTGTGGGAGTCACCATTTGTCACTGGCAGCAGTGTCACGAGGCAGTAGACTTCCAGGTACCCGCTGACCTAGGCTGCCTTCTGCCCCAGGCAAGGTCCCGAATCCTTTATCCCAGATGCTGACACCCGGGCACTGGCGGACATTCATTTGGAGCAACACAGAGGTCTGAGTGAGGGTCAGCGGGCCAGGTAGGTGAAGTCAAGGCCAGGTGGGCGGGGCTAAGACTCCTTTGCCATCACCATAGAGACAGTCCCCCCCCGCAAGAGTGGCCGGAGCTTGTGATGGGCCTGCTGACAAGACTTGAGCCAATGGCAGAGATCCGGCCCGCCAGGCAGATGACACAGGGCCCTCCAGTGTGACCTATGACACCTAGTGGCCACAGGATTTGAGCACACCCTGGGAAAGGCTACGCAGGCACAAGGGAGCCCCTGGTGCGGACTGCTTCAGGGCATTGGCACAGCAGGCCAGGTACCTCTTTCCCACTTTCCTCAGGATATCACTACGCAAGGCATCCCCACTCAGCATCTCTTGCCTCTCTCTGTCTCTCTCTGGATGTGTTCGTTCTCTGAAATCTCTTCCTTCTCCCTCTTGTCACTTCACACCTTGGAGTGCCTGACAGAGGGCCTAGAGACGAAAGAGCAAAGGGGGAAGGCCTCTGGCTCTACTGGTTGCCCATGGGCAGAGAAGATCTGCTAGTCTATCTGGAAGGTCTAGAGAGTAGCCATTGATTGGGGAGCTACATCACGGGCGGACCTGGCCAGGTGAAGCTTGCTGACATGCAGCAGCCTCTCCGGAGACTACTAATTCCGCGGAGAACATTCTATGCAAATACCCGGCTGAGTGCCAGGGGCAGAAAACATTGACACATACCTGCCAGGGGTCTATCCTGGGTCTCAAGAGTCCACCCTGGTCTCCAGCCACTCATCATCTCAGCACACACTTTGCCTGCACACATGGAATCCGCCTCTCTCCACGAATGCCTTCTCCTGCTAGGAAACACACGATGGCACTCAGCCAAAGGAGAGCACAGGCAAAGTCAACTGAAGCCCGCATTTTCAAGATTTTGCCCTCTGCTGGGCCACAGCCTCCGCTGGCACAGTGCATGTGTGTCACTTCTCCGAAGACAAGGCCGCAATCCGGGCGTCCAGGGCCCCAGCAGTCCAGAGTCTGCGCATGGCGGCATATGGATCACCTCTTTGCCACGTACAGGAGGGAGGCCTGGGCCCTACACTGGCTCCGCTAGAGCTCCACGATCTCAGCTATTTTCCCTGACCTTTGGCCCGTGCCCTCGTGTCTGTGTCATCCCTAGTTACACTTCTTCTCCGACCACTCTGAATCCGCCACCTGCGGATACATGAGCATGAAAATCAACATCTCTCACTGCCTGCAGTGTCACAGGTCACTAGGTGTCTAGGCTCAGGCTGACCTTGGCTGTCTTCTGCCCAGGCAAGGAGCCTAATCCTTCAAAGGCAACGAGGACATGTGGTCATTGGCCGACATTCATTCTTTCATCCACACAGCGGTCTAGATGAGGCTAAAGAGGCCAGGTAGGCCAGGTGAAGGCTGAGTGCGGGGCCTAAGGCTTCTTTCCCAATCACCATGGAGACAGCCACCGCAAGGCTGGCCGGAACTTCTGACGGGGATGGGTCACAAACACCGAGCCAATAGGAGAGGTCCAGCCTAAGCGGCCACTTCCGCAGTGCCCTCCATTTTACCCATGGACACACGACGGCCCCTTCTCTTTTGGGCCACAAAATCCAGGGCACCCAGGGAATCACCTCACAGTAGGCAGCCCCTGATGTGGACACGTTCGACACACGGGGCCAGCAGGCAGGTACCACTTTTCCACTTACGCTAGGATATCGGTAGGCAAGGCGCCCTTCCTCAGCATCTACGGCCCCTCTGTGTATGTGTTCATTCGGAGAAATCTCTTCCTTCTACCCCTGAGACACATCACAAGTATGAGGGGCCTGAGAGAGAGCCTAGAGATGGAACGGGGGAGGCTTCTGGCTGTACTGCTTCCCCGTGGGTAGAGAAGAGCAGGTAGTCTCTCTGGAAGGTCTTAGCTTCTGTTGACTGACATGGACAATACAGTAGGGGCGGACCCTGGCCAGGTGGAGCTTGTGGGCAGATGCAACCCCTCCGGCGACGAATAATTCCGCTGCTGCTTTGTATGGTGAAAACCTCCCCCCGCCAAGTGGGATGGGTAGAGAACACTGACCCACACCCGCCAGGGGCCTCTCCTGGGACTAAAGATCCCAACATGGTCTCAACGTCGTCACCCTCTCAGCACACACCTTTCCTGCACACGTAATCCTGCCTTTCTCCGTCAGGGCCCTCTCCTACCAGGAGAAAAAGCAAGCCGCTCTAAAAGGCCGATGCCCGGGAACTCGAGGAAACACTGCCATTTTCCAAATTTTGGCTGTCTACATGTCCCCGCCTCCGCTGCAAGGCCGCGTATGTGGCCGGGCTCCGAAGGCAAGGCCGAAATCCTGGCAGCCTGGGCCCCAGCAGTCCCATGGTTTATGGACGTGGGGACACGGATGACCTGTTCGCCACATACAGGAGGGACGCTTGGGCCCTTCACTGGCTCGCCATTCAGCTCCACGACGTCCACTACCGGCCCTGGCCTTTGCTTTGGCTGGTGCCCCACGGAACGTGTGCTCCGGAGCCATGTTTCTCCGCCCATCACTATCATTCTGCCACCAGGCGATATGTGAGTGTGGGAGTCATCATTTGTCACTGGCAGCAGTGTCACGAGGCAGTAGACTTCCAGGTACCCGCTGACCTAGGCTGCCTTCTGCCCCAGGCAAGGTCCCGAATCCTTTATCCCAGATGCTGACACCCGGGCACTGGCGGACATTCATTTGGAGCAACACAGAGGTCTGAGTGAGGGTCAGCGGGCCAGGTAGGTGAAGTCAAGGCCAGGTGGGCGGGGCTAAGACTCCTTTGCCATCACCATAGAGACAGTCCCCCCCCGCAAGAGTGGCCGGAGCTTGTGATGGGCCTGCTGACAAGACTTGAGCCAATGGCAGAGATCCGGCCCGCCAGGCAGATGACACAGGGCCCTCCAGTGTGACCTATGACACCTAGTGGCCACAGGATTTGAGCACACCCTGGGAAAGGCTACGCAGGCACAAGGGAGCCCCTGGTGCGGACTGCTTCAGGGCATTGGCACAGCAGGCCAGGTACCTCTTTCCCACTTTCCTCAGGATATCACTACGCAAGGCATCCCCACTCAGCATCTCTTGCCTCTCTCTGTCTCTCTCTGGATGTGTTCGTTCTCTGAAATCTCTTCCTTCTCCCCCTTGTCACTTCACACCTTGGAGTGCCTGACAGAGGGCCTAGAGACGAAAGAGCAAAGGGGGAAGGCCTCTGGCTCTACTGGTTGCCCATGGGCAGAGAAGATCTGCTAGTCTATCTGGAAGGTCTAGAGAGTAGCCATTGATTGGGGAGCTACATCACGGGCGGACCTGGCCAGGTGAAGCTTGCTGACATGCAGCAGCCTCTCCGGAGACTACTAATTCCAAGGAGAACATTCTATGCAAATACCCGGCTGAGTGCCATGGGCAGAAAACATTGACACATACCTGCCAGGGGTCTATCCTGGGTCTCAAGAGTCCACCCTGGTCTCCAGCCACTCATCATCTCAGCACACACTTTGCCTGCACACATGGAATCCGCCTCTCTCCACGAATGCCTTCTCCTGCTAGGAAACACACGATGGCACTCAGCCAAAGGAGAGCACAGGCAAAGTCAACTGAAGCCCGCATTTTCAAGATTTTGCCCTCTGCTGGGCCACAGCCTCCGCTGGCACAGTGCATGTGTGTCACTTCTCCGAAGACAAGGCCGCAATCCGGGCGTCCAGGGCCCCAGCAGTCCAGAGTCTGCGCATGGCGGCATATGGATCACCTCTTTGCCACGTACAGGAGGGAGGCCTGGGCCCTACACTGGCTCCGCTAGAGCTCCACGATCTCAGCTATTTTCCCTGACCTTTGGCCCGTGCCCTCGTGTCTGTGTCATCCCTAGTTACACTTCTTCTCCGACCACTCTGAATCCGCCACCTGCGGATACATGAGCATGAAAATCAACATCTGTCACTGCCTGCAGTGTCACAGGTCACTAGGTGTCTAGGCTCAGGCTGACCTTGGCTGTCTTCTGCCCAGGCAAGGAGCCTAATCCTTCAAAGGCAACGAGGACATGTGGTCATTGGCCGACATTCATTCTTTCATCCACACAGCGGTCTAGATGAGGCTAAAGAGGCCAGGTAGGCCAGGTGAAGGCTGAGTGCGGGGCCTAAGGCTTCTTTCCCAATCACCATGGAGACAGCCACCGCAAGGCTGGCCGGAACTTCTGACGGGGATGGGTCACAAACACCGAGCCAATAGGAGAGGTCCAGCCTAAGCGGCCACTTCCGCAGTGCCCTCCATTTTACCCATGGACACACGACGGCCCCTTCTCTTTTGGGCCACAAAATCCAGGGCACCCAGGGAATCACCTCACAGTAGGCAGCCCCTGATGTGGACACGTTCGACACACGGGGCCAGCAGGCAGGTACCACTTTTCCACTTACGCTAGGATATCGGTAGGCAAGGCGCCCTTCCTCAGCATCTACGGCCCCTCTGTGTATGTGTTCATTCGGAGAAATCTCTTCCTTCTACCCCTGAGACACATCACAAGTATGAGGGGCCTGAGAGAGAGCCTAGAGATGGAACGGGGGAGGCTTCTGGCTGTACTGCTTCCCCGTGGGTAGAGAAGAGCAGGTAGTCTCTCTGGAAGGTCTTAGCTTCTGTTGACTGACATGGACAATACAGTAGGGGCGGACCCTGGCCAGGTGGAGCTTGTGGGCAGATGCAACCCCTCCGGCGACGAATAATTCCGCTGCTGCTTTGTATGGTGAAAACCTCCCCCCGCCAAGTGGGATGGGTAGAGAACACTGACCCACACCCGCCAGGGGCCTCTCCTGGGACTAAAGATCCCAACATGGTCTCAACGTCGTCACCCTCTCAGCACACACCTTTCCTGCACACGTAATCCTGCCTTTCTCCGTCAGGGCCCTCTCCTACCAGGAGAAAAAGCAAGCCGCTCTAAAAGGCCGATGCCCGGGAACTCGAGGAAACACTGCCATTTTCCAAATTTTGGCTGTCTACATGTCCCCGCCTCCGCTGCAAGGCCGCGTATGTGGCCGGGCTCCGAAGGCAAGGCCGAAATCCTGGCAGCCTGGGCCCCAGCAGTCCCATGGTTTATGGACGTGGGGACACGGATGACCTGTTCGCCACATACAGGAGGGACGCTTGGGCCCTTCACTGGCTCGCCATTCAGCTCCACGACGTCCACTACCGGCCCTGGCCTTTGCTTTGGCTGGTGCCCCACGGAACGTGTGCTCCGGAGCCATGTTTCTCCGCCCATCACTATCATTCTGCCACCAGGCGATATGTGAGTGTGGGAGTCACCATTTGTCACTGGCAGCAGTGTCACGAGGCAGTAGACTTCCAGGTACCCGCTGACCTAGGCTGCCTTCTGCCCCAGGCAAGGTCCCGAATCCTTTATCCCAGATGCTGACACCCGGGCACTGGCGGACATTCATTTGGAGCAACACAGAGGTCTGAGTGAGGGTCAGCGGGCCAGGTAGGTGAAGTCAAGGCCAGGTGGGCGGGGCTAAGACTCCTTTGCCATCACCATAGAGACAGTCCCCCCCCGCAAGAGTGGCCGGAGCTTGTGATGGGCCTGCTGACAAGACTTGAGCCAATGGCAGAGATCCGGCCCGCCAGGCAGATGACACAGGGCCCTCCAGTGTGACCTATGACACCTAGTGGCCACAGGATTTGAGCACACCCTGGGAAAGGCTACGCAGGCACAAGGGAGCCCCTGGTGCGGACTGCTTCAGGGCATTGGCACAGCAGGCCAGGTACCTCTTTCCCACTTTCCTCAGGATATCACTACGCAAGGCATCCCCACTCAGCATCTCTTGCCTCTCTCTGTCTCTCTCTGGATGTGTTCGTTCTCTGAAATCTCTTCCTTCTCCCCCTTGTCACTTCACACCTTGGAGTGCCTGACAGAGGGCCTAGAGACGAAAGAGCAAAGGGGGAAGGCCTCTGGCTCTACTGGTTGCCCATGGGCAGAGAAGATCTGCTAGTCTATCTGGAAGGTCTAGAGAGTAGCCATTGATTGGGGAGCTACATCACGGGCGGACCTGGCCAGGTGAAGCTTGCTGACATGCAGCAGCCTCTCCGGAGACTACTAATTCCTCGGAGAACATTCTATGCAAATACCCGGCTGAGTGCCATGGGCAGAAAACATTGACACATACCTGCCAGGGGTCTATCCTGGGTCTCAAGAGTCCACCGTGGTCTCCAGCCACTCATCATCTCAGCACACACTTTGCCTGCACACATGGAATCCGCCTCTCTCCACGAATGCCTTCTCCTGCTAGGAAACACACGATGGCACTCAGCCAAAGGAGAGCACAGGCAAAGTCAACTGAAGCCCGCATTTTCAAGATTTTGCCCTCTGCTGGGCCACAGCCTCCGCTGGCACAGTGCATGTGTGTCACTTCTCCGAAGACAAGGCCGCAATCCGGGCGTCCAGGGCCCCAGCAGTCCAGAGTCTGCGCATGGCGGCATATGGATCACCTCTTTGCCACGTACAGGAGGGAGGCCTGGGCCCTACACTGGCTCCGCTAGAGCTCCACGATCTCAGCTATTTTCCCTGACCTTTGGCCCGTGCCCTCGTGTCTGTGTCATCCCTAGTTACACTTCTTCTCCGACCACTCTGAATCCGCCACCTGCGGATACATGAGCATGAAAATCAACATCTCTCACTGCCTGCAGTGTCACAGGTCACTAGGTGTCTAGGCTCAGGCTGACCTTGACTGTCTTCTGCCCAGGCAAGGAGCCTAATCCTTCAAAGGCAACGAGGACATGTGGTCATTGGCCGACATTCATTCTTTCATCCACACAGCGGTCTAGATGAGGCTAAAGAGGCCAGGTAGGCCAGGTGAAGGCTGAGTGCGGGGCCTAAGGCTTCTTTCCCAATCACCATGGAGACAGCCACCGCAAGGCTGGCCGGAACTTCTGACGGGGACGGGTCACAAACACCCAGCCAATAGGAGAGGTCCAGCCTAAGCGGCCACTTCCGCAGTGCCCTCCATTTTACCCATGGACACACGACGGCCCCTTCTCTTTTGGGCCACAAAATCCAGGGCACCCAGGGAATCACCTCACAGTAGGCAGCCCCTGATGTGGACACGTTCCACACACGGGGCCAGCAGGCAGGTACCACTTTTCCACTTACGCTAGGATATCGGTAGGCAAGGCGCCCTTCCTCAGCATCTACGGCCCCTCTGTGTATGTGTTCATTCGGAGAAATCTCTTCCTTCTACCCCTGAGACACATCACAAGTATGAGGGGCCTGAGAGAGAGCCTAGAGATGGAACGGGGGAGGCTTCTGGCTGTACTGCTTCCCCGTGGGTAGAGAAGAGCAGGTAGTCTCTCTGGAAGGTCTTAGCTTCTGTTGACTGACATGGACAATACAGTAGGGGCGGACCCTGGCCAGGTGGAGCTTGTGGGCAGATGCAACCCCTCCGGCGACGAATAATTCCGCTGCTGCTTTGTATGGTGAAAACCTCCCCCCGCCAAGTGGGATGGGTAGAGAACACTGACCCACACCCGCCAGGGGCCTCTCCTGGGACTAAAGATCCCAACATGGTCTCAACGTCGTCACCCTCTCAGCACACACCTTTCCTGCACACGTAATCCTGCCTTTCTCCGTCAGGGCCCTCTCCTACCAGGAGAAAAAGCAAGCCGCTCTAAAAGGCCGATGCCCGGGAACTCGAGGAAACACTGCCATTTTCCAAATTTTGGCTGTCTACATGTCCCCGCCTCCGCTGCAAGGCCGCGTATGTGGCCGGGCTCCGAAGGCAAGGCCGAAATCCTGGCAGCCTGGGCCCCAGCAGTCCCATGGTTTATGGACGTGGGGACACGGATGACCTGTTCGCCACATACAGGAGGGACGCTTGGGCCCTTCACTGGCTCGCCATTCAGCTCCACGACGTCCACTACCGGCCCTGGCCTTTGCTTTGGCTGGTGCCCCACGGAACGTGTGCTCCGGAGCCATGTTTCTCCGCCCATCACTATCATTCTGCCACCAGGCGATATGTGAGTGTGGGAGTCACCATTTGTCACTGGCAGCAGTGTCACGAGGCAGTAGACTTCCAGGTACCCGCTGACCTAGGCTGCCTTCTGCCCCAGGCAAGGTCCCCAATCCTTTATCCCAGATGCTGACACCCGGGCACTGGCAGACATTCATTTGGAGCAACACAGAGGTCTGAGTGAGGGTCAGCGGGCCAGGTAGGTGAAGTCAAGGCCAGGTGGGCGGGGCTAAGACTCCTTTGCCATCACCATAGAGACAGTCCCCCCCCCGCAAGAGTGGCCGGAGCTTGTGATGGGCCTGCTGACAAGACTTGAGCCAATGGCAGAGATCCGGCCCGCCAGGCAGATGACACAGGGCCCTCCAGTGTGACCTATGACACCTAGTGGCCACAGGATTTGAGCACACCCTGGGAAAGGCTACGCAGGCACAAGGGAGCCCCTGGTGCGGACTGCTTCAGGGCATTGGCACAGCAGGCCAGGTACCTCTTTCCCACTTTCCTCAGGATATCACTACGCAAGGCATCCCCACTCAGCATCTCTTGCCTCTCTCTGTCTCTCTCTGGATGTGTTCGTTCTCTGAAATCTCTTCCTTCTCCCCCTTGTCACTTCACACCTTGGAGTGCCTGACAGAGGGCCTAGAGACGAAAGAGCAAAGGGGGAAGACCTCTGGCTCTACTGGTTGCCCATGGGCAGAGAAGATCTGCTAGTCTATCTGGAAGGTCTAGAGAGTAGCCATTGATTGGGGAGCTACATCACGGGCGGACCTGGCCAGGTGAAGCTTGCTGACATGCAGCAGCCTCTCCGGAGACTACTAATTCCGCGGAGAACATTCTATGCAAATACCCGGCTGAGTGCCATGGGCAGAAAACATTGACACATACCTGCCAGGGGTCTATCCTGGGTCTCAAGAGTCCACCCTGGTCTCCAGCCACTCATCATCTCAGCACACACTTTGCCTGCACACATGGAATCCGCCTCTCTCCACGAATGCCTTCTCCTGCTAGGAAACACACGATGGCACTCAGCCAAAGGAGAGCACAGGCAAAGTCAACTGAAGCCTCCATTTTCAAGAGTTTGCCCTCTGCTGGGCCACAGCCTCCGCTGGCACAGTGCACGTGTGTCACTTCTCCGAAGACAAGGCCGCAATCCGGGCGTCCAGGGCCCCAGCAGTCCAGAGTCTGCGCATGGCGGCATATGGATCACCTCTTTGCCACGTACAGGAGGGTGGCCTGGGCCCTACACTGGCTCCGCTAGAGCTCCACGACCTCAGCTATTTTCCCTGACCTTTGGCCCGTGCCCTCGTGTGTGTGTCATCCCGAGTTACACTTCTTCTCCGACCACTCTGAATCCGCCACCTGCGGATACATGAGCATGAAAATCAACATCTCTCACTGCCTGCAGTGTCACAGGTCACCAGGTGTCTAGGCTCAGGCTGACCTTGGCTGTCTTCTGCCCAGGCAAGGAGCCTAATCCTTCAAAGGCAACGAGGACATGTGGTCATTGGCCGACATTCATTCTTTCATCCACACAGCGGTCTAGATGAGGCTAAAGAGGCCAGGTAGGCCAGGTGAAGGCTGAGTGCGGGGCCTAAGGCTTCTTTCCCAATCACCATGGAGACAGCCACCGCAAGGCTGGCCGGAACTTCTGACGGGGACGGGTCACAAACACCCAGCCAATAGGAGAGGTCCAGCCTAAGCGGCCACTTCCGCAGTGCCCTCCATTTTACCCATGGACACACGACGGCCCCTTCTCTTTTGGGCCACAAAATCCAGGGCACCCAGGGAATCACCTCACAGTAGGCAGCCCCTGATGTGGACACGTTCCACACACTGGGCCGGCAGGCAGGTTCCACTTTTCCACTTACGCTAGGATATCAGTAGGCAAGGCGCCCTTCCTCAGCATCTATGGCCCCTCTGTGTATGTGTTCATTCGGAGAAATCTCTTCCTTCTGCCCCTGAGACACATCACAAGTATGAGGGGCCTGAGAGAGAGCCTAGACATGAAACGGGGGAGGCTTCTGGCTGTAGTGCTTCCCCGTGGGTAGAGAAGAGCAGGTAGTCTCTCTGGAAGGTCTTAGCTTCTGTTGACTGACATGGACAATACAGTAGGGGCGGACTCTGGCCAGGTGGAGCTTGTGGGCAGATGCAACCCTTCCGGCGACGAATAATTCCGCTGCTGCTTTGTATGGTGAAAACCTCCCCCCGCCAAGTGGGATGGGTAGAGAACACTGACCCACACCCTCCAGGGGCCTCTCCTGGGACTAAAGATCCCAACATGGTCTCAACGTCGTCACCCTCTCAGCACACACCTTTCCTGCACACGTAATCCTGCCTTTCTCCGGCAGGGCCCTATCCTACCAGGAAAAAAAGCAAGCCGCTCAAAAAGGCCGATGCCAGGGAAATCGAGGAAACACTGCCATTTTCCAAATTTTGGCTGTCTACATGTCCCCGCCTCCGCTGCAAGGCCGCGTATGTGGCCGGGCTCCGAAGGCAAGGCCGAAATCCTGGCAGCCTGGGCCCCAGCAGTCCCATGCTTTATGGACGGGGGGACACGGATGACCTGTTCGCCACATACAGGAGGGATCCTTGGGCCCTTCACTGGCTCGCCATTCAGCTCCACGACGTCCACTACCGGCCCTGGCCTTTGCTTTGGCTGGTGCCCCACGGAACGTGTGCTCCGGAGCGATGTTTCTCCACCCATCACTATCATTCTGCCACCAGGGGATGTGTGAGTGTGGGAGTCACCATTTGTCACTGGCAGCAGTGTCACAAGGCAGTAGACTTCCAGGTACCCGCTGACCTAGGCTGCCTTCTGCCCCAGGCAAGGTCCCCAATCCTTTATCCCACATGCTGACACCCGGGCACTGGCGGACATTCATTTGGAGCAACACACAGGTCTGAGTGAGGGTCAGCGGGCCAGGTAGGTGAAGTCAAGGCCAGGTGGGCGGGGCTGAGGCTCCTTTGCCATCACCATAGAGACAGTCCCCCCACCGCAAGAGTGGGCGGAGCTTGTGATGGGCCTGCTGACAAGACTTGAGCCAATGGCAGAGATCCGGCCCGCCAGGCAGATGACACAGGGCCCTCCATTGTGACCTATGACACCTAGTGGCCACAGGATTTGAGCACACCCTGGGAAAGGCTACGCAGGCACAAGGGAGCCCCTGGTGCGGACTGCTTCAGGGCATTGGCACAGCAGGCCAGGTAACTCTTTTCCACTTTCCTCAGGATATCACTACGCAAGGCATCCCCACTCAGCATCTCTTGCCTCTCTCTGTCTCTCTCTGCTTGTGTTCGTTCTCTGAAATCTCTTCCTTCTCCCCCTTGTCACTTCACACCTTGGAGTGCCTGACAGAGGGCCTAGAGACGAAAGAGCAAAGGGGGAAGGCCTCTGGCTCTACTGGTTGCCCATGGGCAGAGAAGATCTGCTAGTCTATCTGGAAGGTCTAGAGAGTAGCCATTGATTGGGTAGCCACATCACGGGCGGACCTGGCCAGGTGAAGCTTGCTGACATGCAGCAGCCTCTCCGGAGACTACTAATTCCGCGGAGAACATTCTATGCAAATACCCGGCTGAGTGCCATGGGCAGAAAACATTGACACATACCTGCCAGAGGTCTATCCTGGGTCTGAAGAGTCCACCCTGGTCTCCAGCCACTCATCATCTCAGCACACACTTTGCCTGCACACTACTATCTCTCTATGCTCCACGAATGCCTTCTCCTGCTAGGAAACACACGATGGCACTCAGCCAAAGGAGAGCACAGGCAAAGTCAACTGAAGCCTCCATTTTCAAGAGTTTGCCCTCTGCTGGGCCACAGCCTCCGCTGGCACAGTGCATGTGTGTCACTTCTCCGAAGACAAGGCCGCAATCCGGGCGTCCAGGGCCCCAGCAGTCCAGAGTCTGCGCATGGCGGCATATGGATCACCTCTTTGCCACGTACAGGAGGGAGGCCTGGGCCCTACACTGGCTCCGCTAGAGCTCCACGACCTCAGCTATTTTCCCTGACCTTTGGCCCGTGCCCTCGTGTGTGTGTCATCCCGAGTTACACTTCTTCTCCGACCACTCTGAATCCGCCACCTGCGGATACATGAGCATGAAAATCAACATCTCTCACTGCCTGCAGTGTCACAGGTCACCAGGTGTCTAGGCTCAGGCTGACCTTGGCTGTCTTCTGCCCAGGCAAGGAGCCTAATCCTTCAAAGGCAACGAGGACATGTGGTCATTGGCCGACATTCATTCTTTCATCCACACAGCGGTCTAGATGAGGCTAAAGAGGCCAGGTAGGCCAGGTGAAGGCTGAGTGCGGGGCCTAAGGCTTCTTTCCCAATCACCATGGAGACAGCCACCGCAAGGCTGGCCGGAACTTCTGACGGGGACGGGTCACAAACACCCAGCCAATAGGAGAGGTCCAGCCTAAGCGGCCACTTCCGCAGTGCCCTCCATTTTACCCATGGACACACGACGGCCCCTTCTCTTTTGGGCCACAAAATCCAGGGCACCCAGGGAATCACCTCACAGTAGGCAGCCCCTGATGTGGACACGTTCCACACACTGGGCCGGCAGGCAGGTACCACTTTTCCACTTACGCTAGGATATCAGTAGGCAAGGCGCCCTTCCTCAGCATCTATGGCCCCTCTGTGTATGTGTTCATTCGGAGAAATCTCTTCCTTCTGCCCCTGAGACACATCACAAGTATGAGGGGCCTGAGAGAGAGCCTAGACATGAAACGGGGGAGGCTTCTGGCTGTAGTGCTTCCCCGTGGGTAGAGAAGAGCAGGTAGTCTCTCTGGAAGGTCTTAGCTTCTGTTGACTGACATGGACAATACAGTAGGGGCGGACTCTGGCCAGGTGGAGCTTGTGGGCAGATGCAACCCCTCTGGCGACGAATAATTCCGCTGCTGCTTTGTATGGTGAAAACCTCCCCCCGCCAAGTGGGATGGGTAGAGAACACTGACCCACACCCTCCAGGGGCCTCTCCTGGGACTAAAGATCCCAACATGGTCTCAACGTCGTCACCCTCTCAGCACACACCTTTCCTGCACACGTAATCCTGCCTTTCTCCGGCAGGGCCCTATCCTACCAGGAAAAAAAGCAAGCCGCTCAAAAAGGCCGATGCCAGGGAAATCGAGGAAACACTGCCATTTTCCAAATTTTGGCTGTCTACATGTCCCCGCCTCCGCTGCAAGGCCGCGTATGTGGCCGGGCTCCGAAGGCAAGGCCGAAATCCTGGCAGCCTGGGCCCCAGCAGTCCCATGCTTTATGGACGGGGGGACACGGATGACCTGTTCGCCACATACAGGAGGGATCCTTGGGCCCTTCACTGGCTCGCCATTCAGCTCCACGACGTCCACTACCGGCCCTGGCCTTTGCTTTGGCTGGTGCCCCACGGAACGTGTGCTCCGGAGCGATGTTTCTCCACCCATCACTATCATTCTGCCACCAGGGGATGTGTGAGTGTGGGAGTCACCATTTGTCACTGGCAGCAGTGTCACAAGGCAGTAGACTTCCAGGTACCCGCTGACCTAGGCTGCCTTCTGCCCCAGGCAAGGTCCCCAATCCTTTATCCCAGATGCTGACACCCGGGCACTGGCGGACATTCATTTGGAGCAACACACAGGTCTGAGTGAGGGTCAGCGGGCCAGGTAGGTGAAGTCAAGGCCAGGTGGGCGGGGCTGAGGCTCCTTTGCCATCACCATAGAGACAGTCCCCCCACCGCAAGAGTGGGCGGAGCTTGTGATGGGCCTGCTGACAAGACTTGAGCCAATGGCAGAGATCCGGCCCGCCAGGCAGATGACACAGGGCCCTCCATTGTGACCTATGACACCTAGTGGCCACAGGATTTGAGCACACCCTGGGAAAGGCTACGCAGGCACAAGGGAGCCCCTGGTGCGGACTGCTTCAGGGCATTGGCACAGCAGGCCAGGTACCTCTTTCCCACTTGCCTCAGGATATCACTACGCAAGGCGTCCCCACTCAGCATCTCTTGCCTCTCTCTGTCTCTCTCTGCTTGTGTTCGTTCTCTGAAATCTCTTCCTTCTCCCCCTTGTCACTTCACACCTTGGAGTGCCTGACAGAGGGCCTAGAGACCAAAGAGCAAAGGGGGAAGGCCTCTGGCTCTACTGGTTGCCCATGGGCAGAGAAGATCTGCTAGTCTATCTGGAAGGTCTAGAGAGTAGCCATTGATTGGGGAGCCACATCACGGGCGGACCTGGCCAGGTGAAGCTTGCTGACATGCAGCAGCCTCTCCGGAGACTACTAATTCCGCGGAGAACATTCTATGCAAATACCCGGCTGAGTGCCATGGGCAGAAAACATTGACACATACCTGCCAGAGGTCTATCCTGGGTCTGAAGAGTCCACCCTGGTCTCCAGCCACTCATCATCTCAGCACACACTTTGCCTGCACACGTGGAATCCGCCTCTCTCCACGAATGCCTTCTCCTGCTAGGAAACACACGATGGCACTCAGCCAAAGGAGAGCACAGGCAAAGTCAACTGAAGCCTCCATTTTCAAGAGTTTGCCCTCTGCTGGGCCACAGCCTCCGCTGGCACAGTGCATGTGTGTCACTTCTCCGAAGACAAGGCCGCAATCCGGGCGTCCAGGGCCCCAGCAGTCCAGAGTCTGCGCATGGCGGCATATGGATCACCTCTTTGCCACGTACAGGAGGGAGGCCTGGGCCCTACACTGGCTTCGCTAGAGCTCTACGACCTCAGCTATTTTCCCTGACCTTTGGCCCGTGCCCTCGTGTGTGTGTCATCCCGAGTTACACTTCTTCTCCGACCACTCTGAATCCGCCACCTGCGGATACATGAGCATGAAAATCAACATCTCTCACTGCCTGCAGTGTCACAGGTCACCAGGTGTCTAGGCTCAGGCTGACCTTGGCTGTCTTCTGCCCAGGCAAGGAGCCTAATCCTTCAAAGGCAACGAGGACATGTGGTCATTGGCCGACATTCATTCTTTCATCCACACAGCGGTCTAGATGAGGCTAAAGAGGCCAGGTAGGCCAGGTGAAGGCTGAGTGCGGGGCCTAAGGCTTCTTTCCCAATCACCGTGGAGACAGCCACCGCAAGGCTGGCCGGAACTTCTGACGGGGACGGGTCACAAACACCCAGCCAATAGGAGAGGTCCAGCCTAAGCGGCCACTTCCGCAGTGCCCTCCATTTTACCCATGGACACACGACGGCCCCTTCTCTTTTGGGCCACAAAATCCAGGGCACCCAGGGAATCACCTCACAGTAGGCAGCCCCTGATGTGGACACGTTCCACACACTGGGCCGGCAGGCAGGTTCCACTTTTCCACTTACGCTAGGATATCAGTAGGCAAGGCGCCCTTCCTCAGCATCTATGGCCCCTCTGTGTATGTGTTCATTCGGAGAAATCTCTTCCTTCTGCCCCTGAGACACATCACAAGTATGAGGGGCCTGAGAGAGAGCCTAGACATGAAACGGGGGAGGCTTCTGGCTGTAGTGCTTCCCCGTGGGTAGAGAAGAGCAGGTAGTCTCTCTGGAAGGTCTTAGCTTCTGTTGACTGACATGGACAATACAGTAGGGGCGGACTCTGGCCAGGTGGAGCTTGTGGGCAGATGCAACCCCTCTGGCGACGAATAATTCCGCTGCTGCTTTGTATGGTGAAAACCTCCCCCCGCCAAGTGGGATGGGTAGAGAACACTGACCCACACCCTCCAGGGGCCTCTCCTGGGACTAAAGATCCCAACATGGTCTCAACGTCGTCACCCTCTCAGCACACACCTTTCCTGCACACGTAATCCTGCCTTTCTCCGGCAGGGCCCTATCCTACCAGGAAAAAAAGCAAGCCGCTCAAAAAGGCCGATGCCAGGGAAATCGAGGAAACACTGCCATTTTCCAAATTTTGGCTGTCTACATGTCCCCGCCTCCGCTGCAAGGCCGCGTATGTGGCCGGGCTCCGAAGGCAAGGCCGAAATCCTGGCAGCCTGGGCCCCAGCAGTCCCATGGTTTATGGACGGGGGGACACGGATGACCTGTTCGCCACATACAGGAGGGATCCTTGGGCCCTTCACTGGCTCGCCATTCAGCTCCACGACGTCCACTTCCGGCCCTGGCCTTTGCTTTGGCTGGTGCCCCACGGAACGTGTGCTCCGGAGCGATGTTTCTCCACCCATCACTATCATTCTGCCACCAGGGGATGTGTGAGTGTGGGAGTCACCATTTGTCACTGGCAGCAGTGTCACAAGGCAGTAGACTTCCAGGTACCCGCTGACCTAGGCTGCCTTCTGCCCCAGGCAAGGTCCCCAATCCTTTATCCCAGATGCTGACACCCGGGCACTGGCGGACATTCATTTGGAGCAACACACAGGTCTGAGTGAGGGTCAGCGGGCCAGGTAGGTGAAGTCAAGGCCAGGTGGGCGGGGCTGAGGCTCCTTTGCCATCACCATAGAGACAGTCCCCCCACCGCAAGAGTGGGCGGAGCTTGTGATGGGCCTGCTGACAAGACTTGAGCCAATGGCAGAGATCCGGCCCGCCAGGCAGATGACACAGGGCCCTCCATTGTGACCTATGACACCTAGTGGCCACAGGATTTGAGCACACCCTGGGAAAGGCTACGCAGGCACAAGGGAGCCCCTGGTGCGGACTGCTTCAGGGCATTGGCACAGCAGGCCAGGTACCTCTTTCCCACTTGCCTCAGGATATCACTACGCAAGGCGTCCCCACTCAGCATCTCTTGCCTCTCTCTGTCTCTCTCTGCTTGTGTTCGTTCTCTGAAATCTCTTCCTTCTCCCCCTTGTCACTTCACACCTTGGAGTGCCTGACAGAGGGCCTAGAGACCAAAGAGCAAAGGGGGAAGGCCTCTGGCTCTACTGGTTGCCCATGGGCAGAGAAGATCTGCTAGTCTATCTGGAAGGTCTAGAGAGTAGCCATTGATTGGGTAGCCACATCACGGGCGGACCTGGCCAGGTGAAGCTTGCTGACATGCAGCAGCCTCTCCGGAGACTACTAATTCCGCGGAGAACATTCTATGCAAATACCCGGCTGAGTGCCATGGGCAGAAAACATTGACACATACCTGCCAGAGGTCTATCCTGGGTCTGAAGAGTCCACCCTGGTCTCCAGCCACTCATCATCTCAGCACACACTTTGCCTGCACACGTGGAATCCGCCTCTCTCCACGAATGCCTTCTCCTGCTAGGAAACACACGATGGCACTCAGCCAAAGGAGAGCACAGGCAAAGTCAACTGAAGCCTCCATTTTCAAGAGTTTGCCCTCTGCTGGGCCACAGCCTCCGCTGGCACAGTGCATGTGTGTCACTTCTCCGAAGACAAGGCCGCAATCCGGGCGTCCAGGGCCCCAGCAGTCCAGAGTCTGCGCATGGCGGCATATGGATCACCTCTTTGCCACGTACAGGAGGGAGGCCTGGGCCCTACACTGGCTCCGCTAGAGCTCCACGACCTCAGCTATTTTCCCTGACCTTTGGCCCGTGCCCTCGTGTGTGTGTCATCCCGAGTTACACTTCTTCTCCGACCACTCTGAATCCGCCACCTGCGGATACATGAGCATGAAAATCAACATCTCTCACTGCCTGCAGTGTCACAGGTCACCAGGTGTCTAGGCTCAGGCTGACCTTGGCTGTCTTCTGCCCAGGCAAGGAGCCTAATCCTTCAAAGGCAACGAGGACATGTGGTCATTGGCCGACATTCATTCTTTCATCCACACAGCGGTCTAGATGAGGCTAAAGAGGCCAGGTAGGCCAGGTGAAGGCTGAGTGCGGGGCCTAAGGCTTCTTTCCCAATCACCATGGAGACAGCCACCGCAAGGCTGGCCGGAACTTCTGACGGGGACGGGTCACAAACACCCAGCCAATAGGAGAGGTCCAGCCTAAGCGGCCACTTCCGCAGTGCCCTCCATTTTACCCATGGACACACGACGGCCCCTTCTCTTTTGGGCCACAAAATCCAGGGCACCCAGGGAATCACCTCACAGTAGGCAGCCCCTGATGTGGACACGTTCCACACACTGGGCCGGCAGGCAGGTTCCACTTTTCCACTTACGCTAGGATATCAGTAGGCAAGGCGCCCTTCCTCAGCATCTATGGCCCCTCTGTGTATGTGTTCATTCGGAGAAATCTCTTCCTTCTGCCCCTGAGACACATCACAAGTATGAGGGGCCTGAGAGAGAGCCTAGACATGAAACGGGGGAGGCTTCTGGCTGTAGTGCTTCCCCGTGGGTAGAGAAGAGCAGGTAGTCTCTCTGGAAGGTCTTAGCTTCTGTTGACTGACATGGACAATACAGTAGGGGCGGACTCTGGCCAGGTGGAGCTTGTGGGCAGATGCAACCCCTCTGGCGACGAATAATTCCGCTGCTGCTTTGTATGGTGAAAACCTCCCCCCGCCAAGTGGGATGGGTAGAGAACACTGACCCACACCCTCCAGGGGCCTCTCCTGGGACTAAAGATCCCAACATGGTCTCAACGTCGTCACCCTCTCAGCACACACCTTTCCTGCACACGTAATCCTGCCTTTCTCCGGCAGGGCCCTATCCTACCAGGAAAAAAAGCAAGCCGCTCAAAAAGGCCGATGCCAGGGAAATCGAGGAAACACTGCCATTTTCCAAATTTTGGCTGTCTACATGTCCCCGCCTCCGCTGCAAGGCCGCGTATGTGGCCGGGCTCCGAAGGCAAGGCCGAAATCCTGGCAGCCTGGGCCCCAGCAGTCCCATGCTTTATGGACGGGGGGACACGGATGACCTGTTCGCCACATACAGGAGGGATCCTTGGGCCCTTCACTGGCTCGCCATTCAGCTCCACGACGTCCACTACCGGCCCTGGCCTTTGCTTTGGCTGGTGCCCCACGGAACGTGTGCTCCGGAGCGATGTTTCTCCACCCATCACTATCATTCTGCCACCAGGGGATGTGTGAGTGTGGGAGTCACCATTTGTCACTGGCAGCAGTGTCACAAGGCAGTAGACTTCCAGGTACCCGCTGACCTAGGCTGCCTTCTGCCCCAGGCAAGGTCCCCAATCCTTTATCCCAGATGCTGACACCCGGGCACTGGCGGACATTCATTTGGAGCAACACACAGGTCTGAGTGAGGGTCAGCGGGCCAGGTAGGTGAAGTCAAGGCCAGGTGGGCGGGGCTGAGGCTCCTTTGCCATCACCATAGAGACAGTCCCCCCACCGCAAGAGTGGGCGGAGCTTGTGATGGGCCTGCTGACAAGACTTGAGCCAATGGCAGAGATCCGGCCCGCCAGGCAGATGACACAGGGCCCTCCATTGTGACCTATGACACCTAGTGGCCACAGGATTTGAGCACACCCTGGGAAAGGCTACGCAGGCACAAGGGAGCCCCTGGTGCGGACTGCTTCAGGGCATTGGCACAGCAGGCCAGGTACCTCTTTCCCACTTTCCTCAGGATATCACTACGCAAGGCGTCCCCACTCAGCATCTCTTGCCTCTCTCTGTCTCTCTCTGCTTGTGTTCGTTCTCTGAAATCTCTTCCTTCTCCCCCTTGTCACTTCACACCTTGGAGTGCCTGACAGAGGGCCTAGAGACCAAAGAGCAAAGGGGGAAGGCCTCTGGCTCTACTGGTTGCCCATGGGCAGAGAAGATCTGCTAGTCTATCTGGAAGGTCTAGAGAGTAGCCATTGATTGGGTAGCCACATCACGGGCGGACCTGGCCAGGTGAAGCTTGCTGACATGCAGCAGCCTCTCCGGAGACTACTAATTCCGCGGAGAACATTCTATGCAAATACCCGGCTGAGTGCCATGGGCAGAAAACATTGACACATACCTGCCAGAGGTCTATCCTGGGTCTGAAGAGTCCACCCTGGTCTCCAGCCACTCATCATCTCAGCACACACTTTGCCTGCACACGTGGAATCCGCCTCTCTCCACGAATGCCTTCTCCTGCTAGGAAACCCACGATGGCACTCAGCCAAAGGAGAGCACAGGCAAAGTCAACTGAAGCCTCCATTTTCAAGAGTTTGCCCTCTGCTGGGCCACAGCCTCCGCTGGCACAGTGCATGTGTGTCACTTCTCCGAAGACAAGGCCGCAATCCGGGCGTCCAGGGCCCCAGCAGTCCAGAGTCTGCGCATGGCGGCATATGGATCACCTCTTTGCCACGTACAGGAGGGAGGCCTGGGCCCTACACTGGCTCCGCTAGAGCTCCACGACCTCAGCTATTTTCCCTGACCTTTGGCCCGTGCCCTCGTGTGTGTGTCATCCCGAGTTACACTTCTTCTCCGACCACTCTGAATCCGCCACCTGCGGATACATGAGCATGAAAATCAACATCTCTCACTGCCTGCAGTGTCACAGGTCACCAGGTGTCTAGGCTCAGGCTGACCTTGGCTGTCTTCTGCCCAGGCAAGGAGCCTAATCCTTCAAAGGCAACGAGGACATGTGGTCATTGGCCGACATTCATTCTTTCATCCACACAGCGGTCTAGATGAGGCTAAAGAGGCCAGGTAGGCCAGGTGAAGGCTGAGTGCGGGGCCTAAGGCTTCTTTCCCAATCACCGTGGAGACAGCCACCGCAAGGCTGGCCGGAACTTCTGACGGGGACGGGTCACAAACACCCAGCCAATAGGAGAGGTCCAGCCTAAGCGGCCACTTCCGCAGTGCCCTCCATTTTACCCATGGACACACGACGGCCCCTTCTCTTTTGGGCCACAAAATCCAGGGCACCCAGGGAATCACCTCACAGTAGGCAGCCCCTGATGTGGACACGTTCCACACACTGGGCCGGCAGGCAGGTTCCACTTTTCCACTTACGCTAGGATATCAGTAGGCAAGGCGCCCTTCCTCAGCATCTATGGCCCCTCTGTGTATGTGTTCATTCGGAGAAATCTCTTCCTTCTGCCCCTGAGACACATCACAAGTATGAGGGGCCTGAGAGAGAGCCTAGACATGAAACGGGGGAGGCTTCTGGCTGTAGTGCTTCCCCGTGGGTAGAGAAGAGCAGGTAGTCTCTCTGGAAGGTCTTAGCTTCTGTTGACTGACATGGACAATACAGTAGGGGCGGACTCTGGCCAGGTGGAGCTTGTGGGCAGATGCAACCCCTCCGGCGACGAATAATTCCGCTGCTGCTTTGTATGGTGAAAACCTCCCCCCGCCAAGTGGGATGGGTAGAGAACACTGACCCACACCCTCCAGGGGCCTCTCCTGGGACTAAAGATCCCAACATGGTCTCAACGTCGTCACCCTCTCAGCACACACCTTTCCTGCACACGTAATCCTGCCTTTCTCCGGCAGGGCCCTATCCTACCAGGAAAAAAAGCAAGCCGCTCAAAAAGGCCGATGCCAGGGAAATCGAGGAAACACTGCCATTTTCCAAATTTTGGCTGTCTACATGTCCCCGCCTCCGCTGCAAGGCCGCGTATGTGGCCGGGCTCCGAAGGCAAGGCCGAAATCCTGGCAGCCTGGGCCCCAGCAGTCCCATGCTTTATGGACGGGGGGACACGGATGACCTGTTCGCCACATACAGGAGGGATCCTTGGGCCCCTCACTGGCTCGCCATTCAGCTCCACGACGTCCACTTCCGGCCCTGGCCTTTGCTTTGGCTGGTGCCCCACGGAACGTGTGCTCCGGAGCGATGTTTCTCCACCCATCACTATCATTCTGCCACCAGGGGATGTGTGAGTGTGGGAGTCACCATTTGTCACTGGCAGCAGTGTCACAAGGCAGTAGACTTCCAGGTACCCGCTGACCTAGGCTGCCTTCTGCCCCAGGCAAGGTCCCCAATCCTTTATCCCAGATGCTGACACCCGGGCACTGGCGGACATTCATTTGGAGCAACACACAGGTCTGAGTGAGGGTCAGCGGGCCAGGTAGGTGAAGTCAAGGCCAGGTGGGCGGGGCTGAGGCTCCTTTGCCATCACCATAGAGACAGTCCCCCCACCGCAAGAGTGGGCGGAGCTTGTGATGGGCCTGCTGACAAGACTTGAGCCAATGGCAGAGATCCGGCCCGCCAGGCAGATGACACAGGGCCCTCCATTGTGACCTATGACACCTAGTGGCCACAGGATTTGAGCACACCCTGGGAAAGGCTACGCAGGCACAAGGGAGCCCCTGGTGCGGACTGCTTCAGGGCATTGGCACAGCAGGCCAGGTACCTCTTTCCCACTTGCCTCAGGATATCACTACGCAAGGCGTCCCCACTCAGCATCTCTTGCCTCTCTCTGTCTCTCTCTGCTTGTGTTCGTTCTCTGAAATCTCTTCCTTCTCCCCCTTGTCACTTCACACCTTGGAGTGCCTGACAGAGGGCCTAGAGACCAAAGAGCAAAGGGGGAAGGCCTCTGGCTCTACTGGTTGCCCATGGGCAGAGAAGATCTGCTAGTCTATCTGGAAGGTCTAGAGAGTAGCCATTGATTGGGTAGCCACATCACGGGCGGACCTGGCCAGGTGAAGCTTGCTGACATGCAGCAGCCTCTCCGGAGACTACTAATTCCGCGGAGAACATTCTATGCAAATACCCGGCTGAGTGCCATGGGCAGAAAACATTGACACATACCTGCCAGAGGTCTATCCTGGGTCTGAAGAGTCCACCCTGGTCTCCAGCCACTCATCATCTCAGCACACACTTTGCCTGCACACGTGGAATCCGCCTCTCTCCACGAATGCCTTCTCCTGCTAGGAAACCCACGATGGCACTCAGCCAAAGGAGAGCACAGGCAAAGTCAACTGAAGCCTCCATTTTCAAGAGTTTGCCCTCTGCTGGGCCACAGCCTCCGCTGGCACAGTGCATGTGTGTCACTTCTCCGAAGACAAGGCCGCAATCCGGGCGTCCAGGGCCCCAGCAGTCCAGAGTCTGCGCATGGCGGCATATGGATCACCTCTTTGCCACGTACAGGAGGGAGGCCTGGGCCCTACACTGGCTCCGCTAGAGCTCCACGACCTCAGCTATTTTCCCTGACCTTTGGCCCGTGCCCTCGTGTGTGTGTCATCCCGAGTTACACTTCTTCTCCGACCACTCTGAATCCGCCACCTGCGGATACATGAGCATGAAAATCAACATCTCTCACTGCCTGCAGTGTCACAGGTCACCAGGTGTCTAGGCTCAGGCTGACCTTGGCTGTCTTCTGCCCAGGCAAGGAGCCTAATCCTTCAAAGGCAACGAGGACATGTGGTCATTGGCCGACATTCATTCTTTCATCCACACAGCGGTCTAGATGAGGCTAAAGAGGCCAGGTAGGCCAGGTGAAGGCTGAGTGCGGGGCCTAAGGCTTCTTTCCCAATCACCGTGGAGACAGCCACCGCAAGGCTGGCCGGAACTTCTGACGGGGACGGGTCACAAACACCCAGCCAATAGGAGAGGTCCAGCCTAAGCGGCCACTTCCGCAGTGCCCTCCATTTTACCCATGAACACACGACGGCCCCTTCTCTTTTGGGCCACAAAATCCAGGGCACCCAGGGAATCACCTCACAGTAGGCAGCCCCTGATGTGGACACGTTCCACACACTGGGCCGGCAGGCAGGTTCCACTTTTCCACTTACGCTAGGATATCAGTAGGCAAGGCACCCTTCCTCAGCATCTATGGCCCCTCTGTGTATGTGTTCATTCGGAGAAATCTCTTCCTTCTGCCCCTGAGACACATCACAAGTATGAGGGGCCTGAGAGAGAGCCTAGACATGAAACGGGGGAGGCTTCTGGCTGTAGTGCTTCCCCGTGGGTAGAGAAGAGCAGGTAGTCTCTCTGGAAGGTCTTAGCTTCTGTTGACTGACATGGACAATACAGTAGGGGCGGACTCTGGCCAGGTGGAGCTTGTGGGCAGATGCAACCCCTCCGGCGACGAATAATTCCGCTGCTGCTTTGTATGGTGAAAACCTCCCCCCGCCAAGTGGGATGGGTAGAGAACACTGACCCACACCCTCCAGGGGCCTCTCCTGGGACTAAAGATCCCAACATGGTCTCAACGTCGTCACCCTCTCAGCACACACCTTTCCTGCACACGTAATCCTGCCTTTCTCCGGCAGGGCCCTATCCTACCAGGAAAAAAAGCAAGCCGCTCAAAAAGGCCGATGCCAGGGAAATCGAGGAAACACTGCCATTTTCCAAATTTTGGCTGTCTACATGTCCCCGCCTCCGCTGCAAGGCCGCGTATGTGGCCGGGCTCCGAAGGCAAGGCCGAAATCCTGGCAGCCTGGGCCCCAGCAGTCCCATGCTTTATGGACGGGGGGACACGGATGACCTGTTCGCCACATACAGGAGGGATCCTTGGGCCCCTCACTGGCTCGCCATTCAGCTCCACGACGTCCACTTCCGGCCCTGGCCTTTGCTTTGGCTGGTGCCCCACGGAACGTGTGCTCCGGAGCGATGTTTCTCCACCCATCACTATCATTCTGCCACCAGGGGATGTGTGAGTGTGGGAGTCACCATTTGTCACTGGCAGCAGTGTCACAAGGCAGTAGACTTCCAGGTACCCGCTGACCTAGGCTGCCTTCTGCCCCAGGCAAGGTCCCCAATCCTTTATCCCAGATGCTGACACCCGGGCACTGGCGGACATTCATTTGGAGCAACACACAGGTCTGAGTGAGGGTCAGCGGGCCAGGTAGGTGAAGTCAAGGCCAGGTGGGCGGGGCTGAGGCTCCTTTGCCATCACCATAGAGACAGTCCCCCCACCGCAAGAGTGGGCGGAGCTTGTGATGGGCCTGCTGACAAGACTTGAGCCAATGGCAGAGATCCGGCCCGCCAGGCAGATGACACAGGGCCCTCCATTGTGACCTATGACACCTAGTGGCCACAGGATTTGAGCACACCCTGGGAAAGGCTACGCAGGCACAAGGGAGCCCCTGGTGCGGACTGCTTCAGGGCATTGGCACAGCAGGCCAGGTACCTCTTTCCCACTTGCCTCAGGATATCACTACGCAAGGCGTCCCCACTCAGCATCTCTTGCCTCTCTCTGTCTCTCTCTGCTTGTGTTCGTTCTCTGAAATCTCTTCCTTCTCCCCCTTGTCACTTCACACCTTGGAGTGCCTGACAGAGGGCCTAGAGACCAAAGAGCAAAGGGGGAAGGCCTCTGGCTCTACTGGTTGCCCATGGGCAGAGAAGATCTGCTAGTCTATCTGGAAGGTCTAGAGAGTAGCCATTGATTGGGTAGCCACATCACGGGCGGACCTGGCCAGGTGAAGCTTGCTGACATGCAGCAGCCTCTCCGGAGACTACTAATTCCGCGGAGAACATTCTATGCAAATACCCGGCTGAGTGCCATGGGCAGAAAACATTGACACATACCTGCCAGAGGTCTATCCTGGGTCTGAAGAGTCCACCCTGGTCTCCAGCCACTCATCATCTCAGCACACACTTTCCCTGCACGCGTGGAATCCGCCTCTCTCCACGAATGCCTTCTCCTGCTAGGAAACCCACGATGGCACTCAGCCAAAGGAGAGCACAGGCAAAGTCAACTGAAGCCTCCATTTTCAAGAGTTTGCCCTCTGCTGGGCCACAGCCTCCGCTGGCACAGTGCATGTGTGTCACTTCTCCGAAGACAAGGCCGCAATCCGGGCGTCCAGGGCCCCAGCAGTCCAGAGTCTGCGCATGGCGGCATATGGATCACCTCTTTGCCACGTACAGGAGGGAGGCCTGGGCCCTACACTGGCTCCGCTAGAGCTCCACGACCTCAGCTATTTTCCCTGACCTTTGGCCCGTGCCCTCGTGTGTGTGTCATCCCGAGTTACACTTCTTCTCCGACCACTCTGAATCCGCCACCTGCGGATACATGAGCATGAAAATCAACATCTCTCACTGCCTGCAGTGTCACAGGTCACCAGGTGTCTAGGCTCAGGCTGACCTTGGCTGTCTTCTGCCCAGGCAAGGAGCCTAATCCTTCAAAGGCAACGAGGACATGTGGTCATTGGCCGACATTCATTCTTTCATCCACACAGCGGTCTAGATGAGGCTAAAGAGGCCAGGTAGGCCAGGTGAAGGCTGAGTGCGGGGCCTAAGGCTTCTTTCCCAATCACCATGGAGACAGCCACCGCAAGGCTGGCCGGAACTTCTGACGGGGACGGGTCACAAACACCCAGCCAATAGGAGAGGTCCAGCCTAAGCGGCCACTTCCGCAGTGCCCTCCATTTTACCCATGGACACACGACGGCCCCTTCTCTTTTGGGCCACAAAATCCAGGGCACCCAGGGAATCACCTCACAGTAGGCAGCCCCTGATGTGGACACGTTCCACACACTGGGCCGGCAGGCAGGTTCCACTTTTCCACTTACGCTAGGATATCAGTAGGCAAGGCGCCCTTCCTCAGCATCTATGGCCCCTCTGTGTATGTGTTCATTCGGAGAAATCTCTTCCTTCTGCCCCTGAGACACATCACAAGTATGAGGGGCCTGAGAGAGAGCCTAGACATGAAACGGGGGAGGCTTCTGGCTGTAGTGCTTCCCCGTGGGTAGAGAAGAGCAGGTAGTCTCTCTGGAAGGTCTTAGCTTCTGTTGACTGACATGGACAATACAGTAGGGGCGGACTCTGGCCAGGTGGAGCTTGTGGGCAGATGCAACCCCTCCGGCGACGAATAATTCCGCTGCTGCTTTGTATGGTGAAAACCTCCCCCCGCCAAGTGGGATGGGTAGAGAACACTGACCCACACCCTCCAGGGGCCTCTCCTGGGACTAAAGATCCCAACATGGTCTCAACGTCGTCACCCTCTCAGCACACACCTTTCCCGCACACGTAATCCTGCCTTTCTCCGGCAGGGCCCTATCCTACCAGGAAAAAAAGCAAGCCGCTCAAAAAGGCCGATGCCAGGGAAATCGAGGAAACACTGCCATTTTCCAAATTTTGGCTGTCTACATGTCCCCGCCTCCGCTGCAAGGCCGCGTATGTGGCCGGGCTCCGAAGGCAAGGCCGAAATCCTGGCAGCCTGGGCCCCAGCAGTCCCATGCTTTATGGACGGGGGGACACGGATGACCTGTTCGCCACATACAGGAGGGATCCTTGGGCCCCTCACTGGCTCGCCATTCAGCTCCACGACGTCCACTTCCGGCCCTGGCCTTTGCTTTGGCTGGTGCCCCACGGAACGTGTGCTCCGGAGCGATGTTTCTCCACCCATCACTATCATTCTGCCACCAGGGGATGTGTGAGTGTGGGAGTCACCATTTGTCACTGGCAGCAGTGTCACAAGGCAGTAGACTTCCAGGTACCCGCTGACCTAGGCTGCCTTCTGCCCCAGGCAAGGTCCCCAATCCTTTATCCCAGATGCTGACACCCGGGCACTGGCGGACATTCATTTGGAGCAACACACAGGTCTGAGTGAGGGTCAGCGGGCCAGGTAGGTGAAGTCAAGGCCAGGTGGGCGGGGCTGAGGCTCCTTTGCCATCACCATAGAGACAGTCCCCCCACCGCAAGAGTGGGCGGAGCTTGTGATGGGCCTGCTGACAAGACTTGAGCCAATGGCAGAGATCCGGCCCGCCAGGCAGATGACACAGGGCCCTCCATTGTGACCTATGACACCTAGTGGCCACAGGATTTGAGCACACCCTGGGAAAGGCTACGCAGGCACAAGGGAGCCCCTGGTGCGGACTGCTTCAGGGCATTGGCACAGCAGGCCAGGTACCTCTTTCCCACTTGCCTCAGGATATCACTACGCAAGGCGTCCCCACTCAGCATCTCTTGCCTCTCTCTGTCTCTCTCTGCTTGTGTTCGTTCTCTGAAATCTCTTCCTTCTCCCCCTTGTCACTTCACACCTTGGAGTGCCTGACAGAGGGCCTAGAGACCAAAGAGAAAAGGGGGAAGGCCTCTGGCTCTACTGGTTGCCCATGGGCAGAGAAGATCTGCTAGTCTATCTGGAAGGTCTAGAGAGTAGCCATTGATTGGGGAGCCACATCACGGGCGGACCTGGCCAGGTGAAGCTTGCTGACATGCAGCAGCCTCTCCGGAGACTACTAATTCCGCGGAGAACATTCTATGCAAATACCCGGCTGAGTGCCATGGGCAGAAAACATTGACACATACCTGCCAGAGGTCTATCCTGGGTCTGAAGAGTCCACCCTGGTCTCCAGCCACTCATCATCTCAGCACACACTTTGCCTGCACACGTGGAATCCGCCTCTCTCCACGAATGCCTTCTCCTGCTAGGAAACACACGATGGCACTCAGCCAAAGGAGAGCACAGGCAAAGTCAACTGAAGCCTCCATTTTCAAGAGTTTGCCCTCTGCTGGGCCACAGCCTCCGCTGGCACAGTGCATGTGTGTCACTTCTCCGAAGACAAGGCCGCAATCCGGGCGTCCAGGGCCCCAGCAGTCCAGAGTCTGCGCATGGCGGCATATGGATCACCTCTTTGCCACGTACAGGAGGGAGGCCTGGGCCCTACACTGGCTCCGCTAGAGCTCCACGACCTCAGCTATTTTCCCTGACCTTTGGCCCGTGCCCTCGTGTGTGTGTCATCCCGAGTTACACTTCTTCTCCGACCACTCTGAATCCGCCACCTGCGGATACATGAGCATGAAAATCAACATCTCTCACTGCCTGCAGTGTCACAGGTCACCAGGTGTCTAGGCTCAGGCTGACCTTGGCTGTCTTCTGCCCAGGCAAGGAGCCTAATCCTTCAAAGGCAACGAGGACATGTGGTCATTGGCCGACATTCATTCTTTCATCCACACAGCGGTCTAGATGAGGCTAAAGAGGCCAGGTAGGCCAGGTGAAGGCTGAGTGCGGGGCCTAAGGCTTCTTTCCCAATCACCATGGAGACAGCCACCGCAAGGCTGGCCGGAACTTCTGACGGGGACGGGTCACAAACACCCAGCCAATAGGAGAGGTCCAGCCTAAGCGGCCACTTCCGCAGTGCCCTCCATTTTACCCATGGACACACGACGGCCCCTTCTCTTTTGGGCCACAAAATCCAGGGCACCCAGGGAATCACCTCACAGTAGGCAGCCCCTGATGTGGACACGTTCCACACACTGGGCCGGCAGGCAGGTTCCACTTTTCCACTTACGCTAGGATATCAGTAGGCAAGGCGCCCTTCCTCAGCATCTATGGCCCCTCTGTGTATGTGTTCATTCGGAGAAATCTCTTCCTTCTGCCCCTGAGACACATCACAAGTATGAGGGGCCTGAGAGAGAGCCTAGACATGAAACGGGGGAGGCTTCTGGCTGTAGTACTTCCCCGTGGGTAGAGAAGAGCAGGTAGTCTCTCTGGAAGGTCTTAGCTTCTGTTGACTGACATGGACAATACAGTAGGGGCGGACTCTGGCCAGGTGGAGCTTGTGGGCAGATGCAACCCCTCCGGCGACGAATAATTCCGCTGCTGCTTTGTATGGTGAAAACCTCCCCCCGCCAAGTGGGATGGGTAGAGAACACTGACCCACACCCTCCAGGGGCCTCTCCTGGGACTAAAGATCCCAACATGGTCTCAACGTCGTCACCCTCTCAGCACACACCTTTCCTGCACACGTAATCCTGCCTTTCTCCGGCAGGGCCCTATCCTACCAGGAAAAAAAGCAAGCCGCTCAAAAAGGCCGATGCCAGGGAACTCGAGGAAACACTGCCATTTTCCAAATTTTGGCTGTCTACATGTCCCCGCCTCCGCTGCAAGGCCGCGTATGTGGCCGGGCTCCGAAGGCAAGGCCGAAATCCTGGCAGCCTGGGCCCCAGCAGTCCCATGCTTTATGGACGGGGGGACACGGATGACCTGTTCGCCACATACAGGAGGGATCCTTGGGCCCCTCACTGGCTCGCCATTCAGCTCCACGACGTCCACTTCCGGCCCTGGCCTTTGCTTTGGCTGGTGCCCCACGGAACGTGTGCTCCGGAGCGATGTTTCTCCACCCATCACTATCATTCTGCCACCAGGGGATGTGTGAGTGTGGGAGTCACCATTTGTCACTGGCAGCAGTGTCACAAGGCAGTAGACTTCCAGGTACCCGCTGACCTAGGCTGCCTTCTGCCCCAGGCAAGGTCCCCAATCCTTTATCCCAGATGCTGACACCCGGGCACTGGCGGACATTCATTTGGAGCAACACACAGGTCTGAGTGAGGGTCAGCGGGCCAGGTAGGTGAAGTCAAGGCCAGGTGGGCGGGGCTGAGGCTCCTTTGCCATCACCATAGAGACAGTCCCCCCACCGCAAGAGTGGGCGGAGCTTGTGATGGGCCTGCTGACAAGACTTGAGCCAATGGCAGAGATCCGGCCCGCCAGGCAGATGACACAGGGCCCTCCATTGTGACCTATGACACCTAGTGGCCACAGGATTTGAGCACACCCTGGGAAAGGCTACGCAGGCACAAGGGAGCCCCTGGTGCGGACTGCTTCAGGGCATTGGCACAGCAGGCCAGGTACCTCTTTCCCACTTTCCTCAGGATATCACTACGCAAGGCGTCCCCACTCAGCATCTCTTGCCTCTCTCTGTCTCCCTCTGCTTGTGTTCGTTCTCTGAAATCTCTTCCTTCTCCCCCTTGTCACTTCACACCTTGGAGTGCCTGACAGAGGGCCTAGAGACCAAAGAGCAAAGGGGGAAGGCCTCTGGCTCTACTGGTTGCCCATGGGCAGAGAAGATCTGCTAGTCTATCTGGAAGGTCTAGAGAGTAGCCATTGATTGGGTAGCCACATCACGGGCGGACCTGGCCAGGTGAAGCTTGCTGACATGCAGCAGCCTCTCCGGAGACTACTAATTCCGCGGAGAACATTCTATGCAAATACCCGGCTGAGTGCCATGGGCAGAAAACATTGACACATACCTGCCAGAGGTCTATCCTGGGTCTGAAGAGTCCACCCTGGTCTCCAGCCACTCATCATCTCAGCACACACTTTGCCTGCACACGTGGAATCCGCCTCTCTCCACGAATGCCTTCTCCTGCTAGGAAACCCACGATGGCACTCAGCCAAAGGAGAGCACAGGCAAAGTCAACTGAAGCCTCCATTTTCAAGAGTTTGCCCTCTGCTGGGCCACAGCCTCCGCTGGCACAGTGCATGTGTGTCACTTCTCCGAAGACAAGGCCGCAATCCGGGCGTCCAGGGCCCCAGCAGTCCAGAGTCTGCGCATGGCGGCATATGGATCACCTCTTTGCCACGTACAGGAGGGAGGCCTGGGCCCTACACTGGCTCCGCTAGAGCTCCACGACCTCAGCTATTTTCCCTGACCTTTGGCCCGTGCCCTCGTGTGTGTGTCATCCCGAGTTACACTTCTTCTCCGACCACTCTGAATCCGCCACCTGCGGATACATGAGCATGAAAATCAACATCTCTCACTGCCTGCAGTGTCACAGGTCACCAGGTGTCTAGGCTCAGGCTGACCTTGGCTGTCTTCTGCCCAGGCAAGGAGCCTAATCCTTCAAAGGCAACGAGGACATGTGGTCATTGGCCGACATTCATTCTTTCATCCACACAGCGGTCTAGATGAGGCTAAAGAGGCCAGGTAGGCCAGGTGAAGGCTGAGTGCGGGGCCTAAGGCTTCTTTCCCAATCACCATGGAGACAGCCACCGCAAGGCTGGCCGGAACTTCTGACGGGGACGGGTCACAAACACCCAGCCAATAGGAGAGGTCCAGCCTAAGCGGCCACTTCCGCAGTGCCCTCCATTTTACCCATGGACACACGACGGCCCCTTCTCTTTTGGGCCACAAAATCCAGGGCACCCAGGGAATCACCTCACAGTAGGCAGCCCCTGATGTGGACACGTTCCACACACTGGGCCGGCAGGCAGGTTCCACTTTTCCACTTACGCTAGGATATCAGTAGGCAAGGCGCCCTTCCTCAGCATCTATGGCCCTTCTGTGTATGTGTTCATTCGGAGAAATCTCTTCCTTCTGCCCCTGAGACACATCACAAGTATGAGGGGCCTGAGAGAGAGCCTAGACATGAAACGGGGGAGGCTTCTGGCTGTAGTGCTTCCCCGTGGGTAGAGAAGAGCAGGTAGTCTCTCTGGAAGGTCTTAGCTTCTGTTGACTGACATGGACAATACAGTAGGGGCGGACTCTGGCCAGGTGGAGCTTGTGGGCAGATGCAACCCCTCCGGCGACGAATAATTCCGCTGCTGCTTTGTATGGTGAAAACCTCCCCCCGCCAAGTGGGATGGGTAGAGAACACTGACCCACACCCTCCAGGGGCCTCTCCTGGGACTAAAGATCCCAACATGGTCTCAACGTCGTCACCCTCTCAGCACACACCTTTCCTGCACACGTAATCCTGCCCTTCTCCGGCAGGGCCCAATACTATCTCTCTAGAAAGCAAGCCGCTCAAAAAGGCCGATGCCAGGGAACTCGAGGAAACACTGCCATTTTCCAAATTTTGGCTGTCTACATGTCCCCGCCTCCGCTGCAAGGCCGCGTATGTGGCCGGGCTCCGAAGGCAAGGCCGAAATCCTGGCAGCCTGGGCCCCAGCAGTCCCATGCTTTATGGACGGGGGGACACGGATGACCTGTTCGCCACATACAGGAGGGATCCTTGGGCCCCTCACTGGCTCGCCATTCAGCTCCACGACGTCCACTTCCGGCCCTGGCCTTTGCTTTGGCTGGTGCCCCACGGAACGTGTGCTCCGGAGCGATGTTTCTCCACCCATCACTATCATTCTGCCACCAGGGGATGTGTGAGTGTGGGAGTCACCATTTGTCACTGGCAGCAGTGTCACAAGGCAGTAGACTTCCAGGTACCCGCTGACCTAGGCTGCCTTCTGCCCCAGGCAAGGTCCCCAATCCTTTATCCCAGATGCTGACACCCGGGCACTGGCGGACATTCATTTGGAGCAACACACAGGTCTGAGTGAGGGTCAGCGGGCCAGGTAGGTGAAGTCAAGGCCAGGTGGGCGGGGCTGAGGCTCCTTTGCCATCACCATAGAGACAGTCCCCCCACCGCAAGAGTGGGCGGAGCTTGTGATGGGCCTGCTGACAAGACTTGAGCCAATGGCAGAGATCCGGCCCGCCAGGCAGATGACACAGGGCCCTCCATTGTGACCTATGACACCTAGTGGCCACAGGATTTGAGCACACCCTGGGAAAGGCTACGCAGGCACAAGGGAGCCCCTGGTGCGGACTGCTTCAGGGCATTGGCACAGCAGGCCAGGTACCTCTTTCCCACTTTCCTCAGGATATCACTACGCAAGGCGTCCCCACTCAGCATCTCTTGCCTCTCTCTGTCTCCCTCTGCTTGTGTTCGTTCTCTGAAATCTCTTCCTTCTCCCCCTTGTCACTTCACACCTTGGAGTGCCTGACAGAGGGCCTAGAGACCAAAGAGCAAAGGGGGAAGGCCTCTGGCTCTACTGGTTGCCCATGGGCAGAGAAGATCTGCTAGTCTATCTGGAAGGTCTAGAGAGTAGCCATTGATTGGGTAGCCACATCACGGGCGGACCTGGCCAGGTGAAGCTTGCTGACATGCAGCAGCCTCTCCGGAGACTACTAATTCCGCGGAGAACATTCTATGCAAATACCCGGCTGAGTGCCATGGGCAGAAAACATTGACACATACCTGCCAGAGGTCTATCCTGGGTCTGAAGAGTCCACCCTGGTCTCCAGCCACTCATCATCTCAGCACACACTTTGCCTGCACACGTGGAATCCGCCTCTCTTCACGAATGCCTTCTCCTGCTAGGAAACACACGATGGCACTCAGCCAAAGGAGAGCACAGGCAAAGTCAACTGAAGCCTCCATTTTCAAGAGTTTGCCCTCTGCTGGGCCACAGCCTCCGCTGGCACAGTGCATGTGTGTCACTTCTCCGAAGACAAGGCCGCAATCCGGGCGTCCAGGGCCCCAGCAGTCCAGAGTCTGCGCATGGCGGCATATGGATCACCTCTTTGCCACGTACAGGAGGGAGGCCTGGGCCCTACACTGGCTCCGCTAGAGCTCCACGACCTCAGCTATTTTCCCTGACCTTTGGCCCGTGCCCTCGTGTGTGTGTCATCCCGAGTTACACTTCTTCTCCGACCACTCTGAATCCGCCACCTGCGGATACATGAGCATGAAAATCAACATCTCTCACTGCCTGCAGTGTCACAGGTCACCAGGTGTCTAGGCTCAGGCTGACCTTGGCTGTCTTCTGCCCAGGCAAGGAGCCTAATCCTTCAAAGGCAACGAGGACATGTGGTCATTGGCCGACATTCATTCTTTCATCCACACAGCGGTCTAGATGAGGCTAAAGAGGCCAGGTAGGCCAGGTGAAGGCTGAGTGCGGGGCCTAAGGCTTCTTTCCCAATCACCATGGAGACAGCCACCGCAAGGCTGGCCGGAACTTCTGACGGGGACGGGTCACAAACACCCAGCCAATAGGAGAGGTCCAGCCTAAGCGGCCACTTCCGCAGTGCCCTCCATTTTACCCATGGACACACGACGGCCCCTTCTCTTTTGGGCCACAAAATCCAGGGCACCCAGGGAATCACCTCACAGTAGGCAGCCCCTGATGTGGACACGTTCCACACACTGGGCCGGCAGGCAGGTTCCACTTTTCCACTTACGCTAGGATATCAGTAGGCAAGGCGCCCTTCCTCAGCATCTATGGCCCCTCTGTGTATGTGTTCATTCGGAGAAATCTCTTCCTTCTGCCCCTGAGACACATCACAAGTATGAGGGGCCTGAGAGAGAGCCTAGACATGAAACGGGGGAGGCTTCTGGCTGTAGTGCTTCCCCGTGGGTAGAGAAGAGCAGGTAGTCTCTCTGGAAGGTCTTAGCTTCTGTTGACTGACATGGACAATACAGTAGGGGCGGACTCTGGCCAGGTGGAGCTTGTGGGCAGATGCAACCCCTCCGGCGACGAATAATTCCGCTGCTGCTTTGTATGGTGAAAAAATCCCCCCGCCAAGTGGGATGGGTAGAGAACACTGACCCACACCCTCCAGGGGCCTCTCCTGGGACTAAAGATCCCAACATGGTCTCAACGTCGTCACCCTCTCAGCACACACCTTTCCCGCACACGTAATCCTGCCTTTCTCCGGCAGGGCCCTATCCTACCAGGAAAAAAAGCAAGCCGCTCAAAAAGGCCGATGCCAGGGAAATCGAGGAAACACTGCCATTTTCCAAATTTTGGCTGTCTACATGTCCCCGCCTCCGCTGAAAGGCCGCGTATGTGGCCGGGCTCCGAAGGCAAGGCCGAATTCCTGGCAGCCTGGGCCCCAGCAGTCCCATGGTTTATGGACGGGGGGACACGGATGACCTGTTCGCCACATACAGGAGGGATCCTTGGGCCCTTCACTGGCTCGCCATTCAGCTCCACGACGTCCACTACCGGCCCTGGCCTTTGCTTTGGCTGGTGCCCCACGGAACGTGTGCTCCGGAGCGATGTTTCTCCACCCATCACTATCATTCTGCCACCAGGGGATGTGTGAGTGTGGGAGTCACCATTTGTCACTGGCAGCAGTGTCACAAGGCAGTAGACTTACAGGTACCCGCTGACCTAGGCTGCCTTCTGCCCCAGGCAAGGTCCCCAATCCTTTATCCCAGATGCTGACACCCGGGCACTGGCGGACATTCATTTGGAGCAACACACAGGTCTGAGTGAGGGTCAGCGGGCCAGGTAGGTGAAGTCAAGGCCAGGTGGGCGGGGCTGAGGCTCCTTTGCCATCACCATAGAGACAGTCCCCCCACCGCAAGAGTGGGCGGAGCTTGTGATGGGCCTGCTGACAAGACTTGAGCCAATGGCAGAGATCCGGCGCGCCAGGCAGATGACACAGGGCCCTCCATTGTGACCTATGACACCTAGTGGCCACAGGATTTGAGCACACCCTGGGAAAGGCTACGCAGGCACAAGGGAGCCCCTGGTGCGGACTGCTTCAGGGCATTGGCACAGCAGGCCAGGTACCTCTTTCCCACTTGCCTCAGGATATCACTACGCAAGGCGTCCCCACTCAGCATCTCTTGCCTCTCTCTGTCTCTCTCTGCTTGTGTTCGTTCTCTGAAATCTCTTCCTTCTCCCCCTTGTCACTTCACACCTTGGAGTGCCTGACAGAGGGCCTAGAGACCAAAGAGAAAAGGGGGAAGGCCTCTGGCTCTACTGGTTGCCCATGGGCAGAGAAGATCTGCTAGTCTATCTGGAAGGTCTAGAGAGTAGCCATTGATTGGGGAGCCACATCACGGGCGGACCTGGCCAGGTGAAGCTTGCTGACATGCAGCAGCCTCTCCGGAGACTACTAATTCCGCGGAGAACATTCTATGCAAATACCCGGCTGAGTGCCATGGGCAGAAAACATTGACACATACCTGCCAGAGGTCTATCCTGGGTCTGAAGAGTCCACCCTGGTCTCCAGCCACTCATCATCTCAGCACACACTTTGCCTGCACACGTGGAATCCGCCTCTCTCCACGAATGCCTTCTCCTGCTAGGAAACACACGATGGCACTCAGCCAAAGGAGAGCACAGGCAAAGTCAACTGAAGCCTCCATTTTCAAGAGTTTGCCCTCTGCTGGGCCACAGCCTCCGCTGGCACAGTGCATGTGTGTCACTTCTCCGAAGACAAGGCCGCAATCCGGGCGTCCAGGGCCCCAGCAGTCCAGAGTCTGCGCATGGCGGCATATGGATCACCTCTTTGCCACGTACAGGAGGGAGGCCTGGGCCCTACACTGGCTCCGCTAGAGCTCCACGACCTCAGCTATTTTCCCTGACCTTTGGCCCGTGCCCTCGTGTGTGTGTCATCCCGAGTTACACTTCTTCTCCGACCACTCTGAATCCGCCACCTGCGGATACATGAGCATGAAAATCAACATCTCTCACTGCCTGCAGTGTCACAGGTCACCAGGTGTCTAGGCTCAGGCTGACCTTGGCTGTCTTCTGCCCAGGCAAGGAGCCTAATCCTTCAAAGGCAACGAGGACATGTGGTCATTGGCCGACATTCATTCTTTCATCCACACAGCGGTCTAGATGAGGCTAAAGAGGCCAGGTAGGCCAGGTGAAGGCTGAGTGCGGGGCCTAAGGCTTCTTTCCCAATCACCATGGAGACAGCCACCGCAAGGCTGGCCGGAACTTCTGACGGGGACGGGTCACAAACACCCAGCCAATAGGAGAGGTCCAGCCTAAGCGGCCACTTCCGCAGTGCCCTCCATTTTACCCATGGACACACGACGGCCCCTTCTCTTTTGGGCCACAAAATCCAGGGCACCCAGGGAATCACCTCACAGTAGGCAGCCCCTGATGTGGACACGTTCCACACACTGGGCCGGCAGGCAGGTTCCACTTTTCCACTTACGCTAGGATATCAGTAGGCAAGGCGCCCTTCCTCAGCATCTATGGCCCCTCTGTGTATGTGTTCATTCGGAGAAATCTCTTCCTTCTGCCCCTGAGACACATCACAAGTATGAGGGGCCTGAGAGAGAGCCTAGACATGAAACGGGGGAGGCTTCTGGCTGTAGTACTTCCCCGTGGGTAGAGAAGAGCAGGTAGTCTCTCTGGAAGGTCTTAGCTTCTGTTGACTGACATGGACAATACAGTAGGGGCGGACTCTGGCCAGGTGGAGCTTGTGGGCAGATGCAACCCCTCCGGCGACGAATAATTCCGCTGCTGCTTTGTATGGTGAAAACCTCCCCCCGCCAAGTGGGATGGGTAGAGAACACTGACCCACACCCTCCAGGGGCCTCTCCTGGGACTAAAGATCCCAACATGGTCTCAACGTCGTCACCCTCTCAGCACACACCTTTCCTGCACACGTAATCCTGCCTTTCTCCGGCAGGGCCCTATCCTACCAGGAAAAAAAGCAAGCCGCTCAAAAAGGCCGATGCCAGGGAACTCGAGGAAACACTGCCATTTTCCAAATTTTGGCTGTCTACATGTCCCCGCCTCCGCTGAAAGGCCGCGTATGTGGCCGGGCTCCGAAGGCAAGGCCGAAATCCTGGCAGCCTGGGCCCCAGCAGTCCCATGCTTTATGGACGGGGGGACACGGATGACCTGTTCGCCACATACAGGAGGGATCCTTGGGCCCCTCACTGGCTCGCCATTCAGCTCCACGACGTCCACTTCCGGCCCTGGCCTTTGCTTTGGCTGGTGCCCCACGGAACGTGTGCTCCGGAGCGATGTTTCTCCACCCATCACTATCATTCTGCCACCAGGGGATGTGTGAGTGTGGGAGTCACCATTTGTCACTGGCAGCAGTGTCACAAGGCAGTAGACTTCCAGGTACCCGCTGACCTAGGCTGCCTTCTGCCCCAGGCAAGGTCCCCAATCCTTTATCCCAGATGCTGACACCCGGGCACTGGCGGACATTCATTTGGAGCAACACACAGGTCTGAGTGAGGGTCAGCGGGCCAGGTAGGTGAAGTCAAGGCCAGGTGGGCGGGGCTGAGGCTCCTTTGCCATCACCATAGAGACAGTCCCCCCACCGCAAGAGTGGGCGGAGCTTGTGATGGGCCTGCTGACAAGACTTGAGCCAATGGCAGAGATCCGGCCCGCCAGGCAGATGACACAGGGCCCTCCATTGTGACCTATGACACCTAGTGGCCACAGGATTTGAGCACACCCTGGGAAAGGCTACGCAGGCACAAGGGAGCCCCTGGTGCGGACTGCTTCAGGGCATTGGCACAGCAGGCCAGGTACCTCTTTCCCACTTTCCTCAGGATATCACTACGCAAGGCGTCCCCACTCAGCATCTCTTGCCTCTCTCTGTCTCTCTCTGCTTGTGTTCGTTCTCTCAAATCTCTTCCTTCTCCCCCTTGTCACTTCACACCTTGGAGTGCCTGACAGAGGGCCTAGAGACCAAAGAGCAAAGGGGGAAGGCCTCTGGCTCTACTGGTTGCCCATGGGCAGAGAAGATCTGCTAGTCTATCTGGAAGGTCTAGAGAGTAGCCATTGATTGGGTAGCCACATCACGGGCGGACCTGGCCAGGTGAAGCTTGCTGACATGCAGCAGCCTCTCCGGAGACTACTAATTCAGCGGAGAACATTCTATGCAAATACCCGGCTGAGTGCCATGGGCAGAAAACATTGACACATACCTGCCAGAGGTCTATCCTGGGTCTGAAGAGTCCACCCTGGTCTCCAGCCACTCGTCATCTCAGCACACACTTTGCATGCACACGTGGAATCCGCCTCTCTCCACGAATGCCTTGTCCTGCTAGGAAACACACGATGGCACTCAGCCAAAGGAGAGCACAGGCAAAGTCAACTGAAGCCTCCATTTTCAAGAGTTTGCCCTCTGCTGGGCCACAGCCTCCGCTGGCACAGTGCATGTGTGTCACTTCTCCGAAGACAAGGCCGCAATCCGGGCGTCCAGGGCCCCAGCAGTCCAGAGTCTGCGCATGGCGGCATATGGATCACCTCTTTGCCACGTACAGGAGGGAGGCCTGGGCCCTACACTGGCTCCGCTAGAGCTCCACGACCTCAGCTATTTTCCCTGACCTTTGGCCCGTGCCCTCGTGTGTGTGTCATCCCGAGTTACACTTCTTCTCCGACCACTCTGAATCCGCCACCTGCGGATACATGAGCATGAAAATCAACATCTCTCACTGCCTGCAGTGTCACAGGTCACCAGGTGTCTAGGCTCAGGCTGACCTTGGCTGTCTTCTGCCCAGGCAAGGAGCCTAATCCTTCAAAGGCAACGAGGACATGTGGTCATTGGCCGACATTCATTCTTTCATCCACACAGCGGTCTAGATGAGGCTAAAGAGGCCAGGTAGGCCAGGTGAAGGCTGAGTGCGGGGCCTAAGGCTTCTTTCCCAATCACCATGGAGACAGCCACCGCAAGGCTGGCCGGAACTTCTGACGGGGACGGGTCACAAACACCCAGCCAATAGGAGAGGTCCAGCCTAAGCGGCCACTTCCGCAGTGCCCTCCATTTTACCCATGGACACACGACGGCCCCTTCTCTTTTGGGCCACAAAATCCAGGGCACCCAGGGAATCACCTCACAGTAGGCAGCCCCTGATGTGGACACGTTCCACACACTGGGCCGGCAGGCAGGTTCCACTTTTCCACTTACGCTAGGATATCAGTAGGCAAGGCGCCCTTCCTCAGCATCTATGGCCCTTCTGTGTATGTGTTCATTCGGAGAAATCTCTTCCTTCTGCCCCTGAGACACATCACAAGTATGAGGGGCCTGAGAGAGAGCCTAGACATGAAACGGGGGAGGCTTCTGGCTGTAGTGCTTCCCCGTGGGTAGAGAAGAGCAGGTAGTCTCTCTGGAAGGTCTTAGCTTCTGTTGACTGACATGGACAATACAGTAGGGGCGGACTCTGGCCAGGTGGAGCTTGTGGGCAGATGCAACCCCTCCGGCGACGAATAATTCCGCTGCTGCTTTGTATGGTGAAAACCTCCCCCCGCCAAGTGGGATGGGTAGAGAACACTGACCCACACCCTCCAGGGGCCTCTCCTGGGACTAAAGATCCCAACATGGTCTCAACGTCGTCACCCTCTCAGCACACACCTTTCCTGCACACGTAATCCTGCCCTTCTCCGGCAGGGCCCTATCCTACCAGGAAAAAAAGCAAGCCGCTCAAAAAGGCCGATGCCAGGGAACTCGAGGAAACACTGCCATTTTCCAAATTTTGGCTGTCTACATGTCCCCGCCTCCGCTGCAAGGCCGCGTATGTGGCCGGGCTCCGAAGGCAAGGCCGAAATCCTGGCAGCCTGGGCCCCAGCAGTCCCATGCTTTATGGACGGGGGGACACGGATGACCTGTTCGCCACATACAGGAGGGATCCTTGGGCCCCTCACTGGCTCGCCATTCAGCTCCACGACGTCCACTTCCGGCCCTGGCCTTTGCTTTGGCTGGTGCCCCACGGAACGTGTGCTCCGGAGCGATGTTTCTCCACCCATCACTATCATTCTGCCACCAGGGGATGTGTGAGTGTGGGAGTCACCATTTGTCACTGGCAGCAGTGTCACAAGGCAGTAGACTTCCAGGTACCCGCTGACCTAGGCTGCCTTCTGCCCCAGGCAAGGTCCCCAATCCTTTATCCCAGATGCTGACACCCGGGCACTGGCGGACATTCATTTGGAGCAACACACAGGTCTGAGTGAGGGTCAGCGGGCCAGGTAGGTGAAGTCAAGGCCAGGTGGGCGGGGCTGAGGCTCCTTTGCCATCACCATAGAGACAGTCCCCCCACCGCAAGAGTGGGCGGAGCTTGTGATGGGCCTGCTGACAAGACTTGAGCCAATGGCAGAGATCCGGCCCGCCAGGCAGATGACACAGGGCCCTCCATTGTGACCTATGACACCTAGTGGCCACAGGATTTGAGCACACCCTGGGAAAGGCTACGCAGGCACAAGGGAGCCCCTGGTGCGGACTGCTTCAGGGCATTGGCACAGCAGGCCAGGTACCTCTTTCCCACTTTCCTCAGGATATCACTACGCAAGGCGTCCCCACTCAGCATCTCTTGCCTCTCTCTGTCTCCCTCTGCTTGTGTTCGTTCTCTGAAATCTCTTCCTTCTCCCCCTTGTCACTTCACACCTTGGAGTGCCTGACAGAGGGCCTAGAGACCAAAGAGCAAAGGGGGAAGGCCTCTGGCTCTACTGGTTGCCCATGGGCAGAGAAGATCTGCTAGTCTATCTGGAAGGTCTAGAGAGTAGCCATTGATTGGGTAGCCACATCACGGGCGGACCTGGCCAGGTGAAGCTTGCTGACATGCAGCAGCCTCTCCGGAGACTACTAATTCCGCGGAGAACATTCTATGCAAATACCCGGCTGAGTGCCATGGGCAGAAAACATTGACACATACCTGCCAGAGGTCTATCCTGGGTCTGAAGAGTCCACCCTGGTCTCCAGCCACTCATCATCTCAGCACACACTTTGCCTGCACACGTGGAATCCGCCTCTCTCCACGAATGCCTTCTCCTGCTAGGAAACACACGATGGCACTCAGCCAAAGGAGAGCACAGGCAAAGTCAACTGAAGCCTCCATTTTCAAGAGTTTGCCCTCTGCTGGGCCACAGCCTCCGCTGGCACAGTGCATGTGTGTCACTTCTCCGAAGACAAGGCCGCAATCCGGGCGTCCAGGGCCCCAGCAGTCCAGAGTCTGCGCATGGCGGCATATGGATCACCTCTTTGCCACGTACAGGAGGGAGGCCTGGGCCCTACACTGGCTCCGCTAGAGCTCCACGACCTCAGCTATTTTCCCTGACCTTTGGCCCGTGCCCTCGTGTGTGTGTCATCCCGAGTTACACTTCTTCTCCGACCACTCTGAATCCGCCACCTGCGGATACATGAGCATGAAAATCAACATCTCTCACTGCCTGCAGTGTCACAGGTCACCAGGTGTCTAGGCTCAGGCTGACCTTGGCTGTCTTCTGCCCAGGCAAGGAGCCTAATCCTTCAAAGGCAACGAGGACATGTGGTCATTGGCCGACATTCATTCTTTCATCCACACAGCGGTCTAGATGAGGCTAAAGAGGCCAGGTAGGCCAGGTGAAGGCTGAGTGCGGGGCCTAAGGCTTCTTTCCCAATCACCATGGAGACAGCCACCGCAAGGCTGGCCGGAACTTCTGACGGGGACGGGTCACAAACACCCAGCCAATAGGAGAGGTCCAGCCTAAGCGGCCACTTCCGCAGTGCCCTCCATTTTACCCATGGACACACGACGGCCCCTTCTCTTTTGGGCCACAAAATCCAGGGCACCCAGGGAATCACCTCACAGTAGGCAGCCCCTGATGTGGACACGTTCCACACACTGGGCCGGCAGGCAGGTTCCACTTTTCCACTTACGCTAGGATATCAGTAGGCAAGGCGCCCTTCCTCAGCATCTATGGCCCCTCTGTGTATGTGTTCATTCGGAGAAATCTCTTCCTTCTGCCCCTGAGACACATCACAAGTATGAGGGGCCTGAGAGAGAGCCTAGACATGAAACGGGGGAGGCTTCTGGCTGTAGTGCTTCCCCGTGGGTAGAGAAGAGCAGGTAGTCTCTCTGGAAGGTCTTAGCTTCTGTTGACTGACATGGACAATACAGTAGGGGCGGACTCTGGCCAGGTGGAGCTTGTGGGCAGATGCAACCCCTCCGGCGACGAATAATTCCGCTGCTGCTTTGTATGGTGAAAAAATCCCCCCGCCAAGTGGGATGGGTAGAGAACACTGACCCACACCCTCCAGGGGCCTCTCCTGGGACTAAAGATCCCAACATGGTCTCAACGTCGTCACCCTCTCAGCACACACCTTTCCTGCACACGTAATCCTGCCTTTCTCCGGCAGGGCCCTATCCTACCAGGAAAAAAAGCAAGCCGCTCAAAAAGGCCGATGCCAGGGAAATCGAGGAAACACTGCCATTTTCCAAATTTTGGCTGTCTACATGTCCCCGCCTCCGCTGAAAGGCCGCGTATGTGGCCGGGCTCCGAAGGCAAGGCCGAATTCCTGGCAGCCTGGGCCCCAGCAGTCCCATGGTTTATGGACGGGGGGACACGGATGACCTGTTCGCCACATACAGGAGGGATCCTTGGGCCCTTCACTGGCTCGCCATTCAGCTCCACGACGTCCACTACCGGCCCTGGCCTTTGGTTTGGCTGGTGCCCCACGGAACGTGTGCTCCGGAGCGATGTTTCTCCACCCATCACTATCATTCTGCCACCAGGGGATGTGTGAGTGTGGGAGTCACCATTTGTCACTGGCAGCAGTGTCACAAGGCAGTAGACTTACAGGTACCCGCTGACCTAGGCTGCCTTCTGCCCCAGGCAAGGTCCCCAATCCTTTATCCCAGATGCTGACACCCGGGCACTGGCGGACATTCATTTGGAGCAACACACAGGTCTGAGTGAGGGTCAGCGGGCCAGGTAGGTGAAGTCAAGGCCAGGTGGGCGGGGCTGAGGCTCCTTTGCCATCACCATAGAGACAGTCCCCCCACCGCAAGAGTGGGCGGAGCTTGTGATGGGCCTGCTGACAAGACTTGAGCCAATGGCAGAGATCCGGCCCGCCAGGCAGATGACACAGGGCCCTCCATTGTGACCTATGACACCTAGTGGCCACAGGATTTGAGCACACCCTGGGAAAGGCTACGCAGGCACAAGGGAGCCCCTGGTGCGGACTGCTTCAGGGCATTGGCACAGCAGGCCAGGTACCTCTTTCCCACTTTCCTCAGGATATCACTACGCAAGGCGTCCCCACTCAGCATCTCTTGCCTCTCTCTGTCTCTCTCTGCTTGTGTTCGTTCTCTCAAATCTCTTCCTTCTCCCCCTTGTCACTTCACACCTTGGAGTGCCTGACAGAGGGCCTAGAGACCAAAGAGCAAAGGGGGAAGGCCTCTGGCTCTACTGGTTGCCCATGGGCAGAGAAGATCTGCTAGTCTATCTGGAAGGTCTAGAGAGTAGCCATTGATTGGGTAGCCACATCACGGGCGGACCTGGCCAGGTGAAGCTTGCTGACATGCAGCAGCCTCTCCGGAGACTACTAATTCAGCGGAGAACATTCTATGCAAATACCCGGCTGAGTGCCATGGGCAGAAAACATTGACACATACCTGCCAGAGGTCTATCCTGGGTCTGAAGAGTCCACCCTGGTCTCCAGCCACTCGTCATCTCAGCACACACTTTGCATGCACACGTGGAATCCGCCTCTCTCCACGAATGCCTTGTCCTGCTAGGAAACACACGATGGCACTCAGCCAAAGGAGAGCACAGGCAAAGTCAACTGAAGCCTCCATTTTCAAGAGTTTGCCCTCTGCTGGGCCACAGCCTCCGCTGGCACAGTGCATGTGTGTCACTTCTCCGAAGACAAGGCCGCAATCCGGGCGTCCAGGGCCCCAGCAGTCCAGAGTCTGCGCATGGCGGCATATGGATCACCTCTTTGCCACGTACAGGAGGGAGGCCTGGGCCCTACACTGGCTCCGCTAGAGCTCCACGACCTCAGCTATTTTCCCTGACCTTTGGCCCGTGCCCTCGTGTGTGTGTCATCCCGAGTTACACTTCTTCTCCGACCACTCTGAATCCGCCACCTGCGGATACATGAGCATGAAAATCAACATCTCTCACTGCCTGCAGTGTCACAGGTCACCAGGTGTCTAGGCTCAGGCTGACCTTGGCTGTCTTCTGCCCAGGCAAGGAGCCTAATCCTTCAAAGGCAACGAGGACATGTGGTCATTGGCCGACATTCATTCTTTCATCCACACAGCGGTCTAGATGAGGCTAAAGAGGCCAGGTAGGCCAGGTGAAGGCTGAGTGCGGGGCCTAAGGCTTCTTTCCCAATCACCATGGAGACAGCCACCGCAAGGCTGGCCGGAACTTCTGACGGGGACGGGTCACAAACACCCAGCCAATAGGAGAGGTCCAGCCTAAGCGGCCACTTCCGCAGTGCCCTCCATTTTACCCATGGACACACGACGGCCCCTTCTCTTTTGGGCCACAAAATCCAGGGCACCCAGGGAATCACCTCACAGTAGGCAGCCCCTGATGTGGACACGTTCCACACACTGGGCCGGCAGGCAGGTTCCACTTTTCCACTTACGCTAGGATATCAGTAGGCAAGGCGCCCTTCCTCTGCATCTATGGCCCCTCTGTGTATGTGTTCATTCGGAGAAATCTCTTCCTTCTGCCCCTGAGACACATCACAAGTATGAGGGGCCTGAGAGAGAGCCTAGACATGAAACGGGGGAGGCTTCTGGCTGTAGTGCTTCCCCGTGGGTAGAGAAGAGCAGGTAGTCTCTCTGGAAGGTCTTAGCTTCTGTTGACTGACATGGACAATACAGTAGGGGCGGACTCTGGCCAGGTGGAGCTTGTGGGCAGATGCAACCCCTCCGGCGACGAATAATTCCGCTGCTGCTTTGTATGGTGAAAACCTCCCCCCGCCAAGTGGGATGGGTAGAGAACACTGACCCACACCCTCCAGGGGCCTCTCCTGGGACTAAAGATCCCAACATGGTCTCAACGTCGTCACCCTCTCAGCACACACCTTTCCTGCACACGTAATCCTGCCTTTCTCCGGCAGTGCCCTATCCTACCAGGAAAAAAAGCAAGCCGCTCAAAAAGGCCGATGCCAGGGAAATCGAGGAAACACTGCCATTTTCCAAATTTTGGCTGTCTACATGTCCCCGCCTCCGCTGCAAGGCCGCGTATGTGGCCGGGCTCCGAAGGCAAGGCCGAAATCCTGGCAGCCTGGGCCCCAGCAGTCCCATGGTTTATGGACGGGGGGGCACGGATGACCTGTTCGCCACATACAGGAGGGATCCTTGGGCCCTTCACTGGCTCGCCATTCAGCTCCACGACGTCCACTACCGGCCCTGGCCTTTGCTTTGGCTGGTGCCCCACGGAACGTGTGCTCCGGAGCGATGTTTCTCCACCCATCACTATCATTCTGCCACCAGGGGATGTGTGAGTGTGGGAGTCACCATTTGTCACTGGCAGCAGTGTCACAAGGCAGTAGACTTCCAGGTACACGCTGACCTAGGCTGCCTTCTGCCCCAGGCAAGGTCCCCAATCCTTTATCCCAGATGCTGACACCCGGGCACTGGTGGACATTCATTTGGAGCAACACACAGGTCTGAGTGAGGGTCAGCGGGCCAGGTAGGTGAAGTCAAGGCCAGGTGGGCGGGGCTGAGGCTCCTTTGCCATCACCATAGAGACAGTCCCCCCACCGCAAGAGTGGGCGGAGCTTGTGATGGGCCTGCTGACAAGACTTGAGCCAATGGCAGAGATCCGGCCCGCCAGGCAGATGACACAGGGCCCTCCATTGTGACCTATGACACCTAGTGGCCACAGGATTTGAGCACACCCTGGGAAAGGCTACGCAGGCACAAGGGAGCCCCTGGTGCGGACTGCTTCAGGGCATTGGCACAGCAGGCCAGGTACCTCTTTCCCACTTTCCTCAGGATATCACTACGCAAGGCATCCCCACTCAGCATCTCTTGCCTCTCTCTGTCTCTCTCTGGATGTGTTCGTTCTCTGAAATCTCTTCCTTCTCCCCCTTGTCACTTCACACCTTGGAGTGCCTGACAGAGGGCCTAGCGACCAAAGAGCAAAGGGGGAAGGCCTCTGGCTCTACTGGTTGCCCATGGGTAGAGAAGATCTGCTAGTCTATCTGGAAGGTCTAGAGAGTAGCCATTGATTGGGGAGCCACATCACGGGCGGACCTGGCCAGGTGAAGCTTGCTGACATGCAGCAGCCTCTCCGGAGACTACTAATTCCAAGGAGAACATTCTATGCAAATACCCGGCTGAGTGCCATGGGCAGAAAACATTGACGCATACCTGCCAGAGGTCTATCATAGGTCTGAAGAGTCCAGCCTGGTCTCCAGCCACTCATCATCTCAGCACACACTTTGCCTGCACACATGGAATCCGCCTCTCTCCACGAATGCCTTCTCCTGCTAGGAAACACACGATGGCACTCAGCCAAAGGAGAGCACAGGCAAAGTCAACGGAAGCCTCCATTTTCAAGAGTTTGCCCTCTGCTGGGCCACAGCCTCCGCTGGCACAGTGCATGTGTGTCACTTCTCCGAAGACAAGGCCGCAATCCGGGCGTCCAGGGCCCCAGCAGTCCAGAGTCTGCGCATGGCGGCATATGGATCACCTCTTTGCCACGTACAGGAGGGAGGCCTGGGCCCTACACTGGCTCCGCTAGAGCTCCACGACCTCAGCTATTTTCCCTGACCTTTGGCCCCTGCCCTCGTGTGTGTGTCATCCCGAGTTACACTTCTTCTCCGACCACTCTGAATCCGCCACCTGCGGATACATGAGCATGAAAATCAACATCTCTCACTGCCTGCAGTGTCACAGGTCACCAGGTGTCTAGGCTCAGGCTGACCTTGGCTGTCTTCTGCCCAGGCAAGGAGCCTAATCCTTCAAAGGCAACGAGGACATGTGGTCATTGGCCGACATTCATTCTTTCATCCACACAGCGGTCTAGATGAGGCTAAAGAGGCCAGGTAGGCCAGGTGAAGGCTGAGTGCGGGGCCTAAGGCTTCTTTCCCAATCACCATGGAGACAGCCACCGCAAGGCTGGCCGGAACTTCTGACGGGGACGGGTCACAAACACCCAGCCAATAGGAGAGGTCCAGCCTAAGCGGCCACTTCCGCACTGCCCTCCATTTTACCCATGGACACACGACGGCCCCTTCTCTTTTGGGCCACAAAATCCAGGGCACCCAGGGAATCACCTCACAGTAGGCAGCCCCTGATGTGGACACGTTCCACACACTGGGCCGGCAGGCAGGTTCCACTTTTCCACTTACGCTAGGATATCAGTAGGCAAGGCGCCCTTCCTCAGCATCTATGGCCCCTCTGTGTATGTGTTCATTCGGAGAAATCTCTTCCTTCTGCCCCTGAGACACATCACAAGTATGAGGGGCCTGAGAGAGAGCCTAGACATGAAACGGGGGAGGCTTCTGGCTGTAGTGCTTCCCCGTGGGTAGAGAAGAGCAGGTAGTCTCTCTGGAAGGTCTTAGCTTCTGTTGACTGACATGGACAATACAGTAGGGGCGGACTCTGGCCAGGTGGAGCTTGTGGGCAGATGCAACCCCTCCGGCGACGAATAATTCCGCTGCTGCTTTGTATGGTGAAAACCTCCCCCCGCCAAGTGGGATGGGTAGAGAACACTGACCCACACCCTCCAGGGGCCTCTCCTGGGACTAAAGATCCCAACATGGTCTCAACGTCGTCACCCTCTCAGCACACACCTTTCCTGCACACGTAATCCTGCCTTTCTCCGGCAGGGCCCTATCCTACCAGGAAAAAAAGCAAGCCGCTCAAAAAGGCCGATGCCAGGGAAATCGAGGAAACACTGCCATTTTCCAAATTTTGGCTGTCTACATGTCCCCGCCTCCGCTGCAAGGCCGCGTATGTGGCCGGGCTCCGAAGGCAAGGCCGAAATCCTGGCAGCCTGGGCCCCAGCAGTCCCATGGTTTATGGACGGGGGGGCACGGATGACCTGTTCGCCACATACAGGAGGGATCCTTGGGCCCTTCACTGGCTCGCCATTCAGCTCCACGACGTCCACTACCGGCCCTGGCCTTTGCTTTGGCTGGTGCCCCACGGAACGTGTGCTCCAGAGCGATGTTTCTCCACCCATCACTATCATTCTGCCACCAGGGGATGTGTGAGTGTGGGAGTCACCATTTGTCACTGGCAGCAGTGTCACAAGGCAGTAGACTTCCAGGTACCCGCTGACCTAGGCTGCCTTCTGCCCCAGGCAAGGTCCCCAATCCTTTATCCCAGATGCTGACACCCGGGCACTGGCGGACATTCATTTGGAGCAACACACAGGTCTGAGTGAGGGTCAGCGGGCCAGGTAGGTGAAGTCAAGGCCAGGTTGGAGGGGCTGAGGCTCCTTTGCCATCACCATAGAGACAGTCCCCCCACCGCAAGAGTGGGCGGAGCTTGTGATGGGCCTGCTGACAAGACTTGAGCCAATGGCAGAGATCCGGCCCGCCAGGCAGATGACACAGGGCCCTCCATTGTGACCTATGACACCTAGTGGCCACAGGATTTGAGCACACCCTGGGAAAGGCTACGCAGGCACAAGGGAGCCCCTGGTGCGGACTGCTTCAGGGCATTGGCACAGCAGGCCAGGTACCTCTTTCCCACTTTCCTCAGGATATCACTACGCAAGGCGTCCCCACTCAGCATCTCTTGCCTCTCTCTGTCTCTCTCTGCTTGTGTTCGTTCTCTGAAATCTCTTCCTTCTCCCCCTTGTCACTTCACACCTTGGAGTGCCTGACAGAGGGCCTAGAGACCAAAGAGCAAAGGGGGAAGGCCTCTGGCTCTACTGGTTGCCCATGGGCAGAGAAGATCTGCTAGTCTATCTGGAAGGTCTAGAGAGTAGCCATTGATTGGGGAGCCACATCACGGGCGGACCTGGCCAGGTGAAGCTTGCTGACATGCAGCAGCCTCTCCGGAGACTACTAATTCCGCGGAGAACATTCTATGCAAATACCCGGCTGAGTGCCATGGGCAGAAAACATTGACACATACCTGCCAGAGGTCTATCCTGGGTCAATACTATCTCTCTATGTCTCCAGCCACTCATCATCTCAGCACACACTTTGCCTGCACACGTGGAATCCGCCTCTCTTCACGAATGCCTTCTCCTGCTAGGAAACACACGATGGCACTCAGCCAAAGGAGAGCACAGGCAAAGTCAACGGAAGCCTCCATTTTCAAGAGTTTGCCCTCTGCTGGGCCACAGCCTCCGCTGGCACAGTGCATGTGTGTCACTTCTCCGAAGACAAGGCCGCAATCCGGGCGTCCAGGGCCCCAGCAGTCCAGAGTCTGCGCATGGCGGCATATGGATCACCTCTTTGCCACGTACAGGAGGGAGGCCTGGGCCCTACACTGGCTCCGCTAGAGCTCCACGACCTCAGCTATTTTCCCTGACCTTTGGCCCGTGCCCTCGTGTGTGTATCATCCCGAGTTACACTTCTTCTCCGACCACTCTGAATCCGCCACCTGCGGATACATGAGCATGAAAATCAACATCTCTCACTGCCTGCAGTGTCACAGGTCACCAGGTGTCTAGGCTCAGGCTGACCTTGGCTGTCTTCTGCCCAGGCAAGGAGCCTAATCCTTCAAAGGCAACGAGGACATGTGGTCATTGGCCGACATTCATTCTTTCATCCACACAGCGGTCTAGATGAGGCTAAAGAGGCCAGGTAGGCCAGGTGACGGCTGAGTGCGGGGCCTAAGGCTTCTTTCCCAATCACCATGGAGACAGCCACCGCAAGGCTGGCCGGAACTTCTGACGGGGACGGGTCACAAACACCCAGCCAATAGGAGAGGTCCAGCCTAAGCGGCCACTTCCGCAGTGCCCTTCATTTTACCCATGGACACACGACGGCCCCTTCTCTTTTGGGCCACAAAATCCAGGGCACCCAGGGAATCACCTCACAGTAGGCAGCCCCTGATGTGGACACGTTCCACACACTGGGCCGGCAGGCAGGTTCCACTTTTCCACTTACGCTAGGATATCAGTAGGCAAGGCGCCCTTCCTCAGCATCTATGGCCCCTCTGTGTATGTGTTCATTCGGAGAAATCTCTTCCTTCTGCCCCTGAGACACATCACAAGTATGAGGGGCCTGAGAGAGAGCCTAGACATGAAACGGGGGAGGCTTCTGGCTGTAGTGCTTCCCCGTGGGTAGAGAAGAGCAGGTAGTCTCTCTGGAAGGTCTTAGCTTCTGTTGACTGACATGGACAATACAGTAGGGGCGGACTCTGGCCAGGTGGAGCTTGTGGGCAGATGCAACCCCTCCGGCGACGAATAATTCCGCTGCTGCTTTGTATGGTGAAAACCTCCCCCCGCCAAGTGGGATGGGTAGAGAACACTGACCCACACCCTCCAGGGGCCTCTCCTGGGACTAAAGATCCCAACATGGTCTCAACGTCGTCACCCTCTCAGCACACACCTTTCCCGCACACGTAATCCTGCCTTTCTCCGGCAGGGCCCTATCCTACCAGGAAAAAAAGCAAGCCGCTCAAAAAGGCCGATGCCAGGGAAATCGAGGAAACACTGCCATTTTCCAAATTTTGGCTCTCTACATGTCCCCGCCTCCGCTGCAAGGCCGCGTATGTGGCCGGGCTCCGAAGGCAAGGCCGAAATCCTGGCAGCCTGGGCCCCAGCAGTCCCATGGTTTATGGACGGGGGGACACGGATGACCTGTTCGCCACATACAGGAGGGATCCTTGGGCCCTTCACTGGCTCGCCATTCAGCTCCACGACGTCCACTACCGGCCCTGGCCTTTGCTTTGGCTGGTGCCCCACGGAACGTGTGCTCCGGAGCGATGTTTCTCCACCCATCACTATCATTCTGCCACCAGGGGATGTGTGAGTGTGGGAGTCACCATTTGTCACTGGCAGCAGTGTCACAAGGCAGTAGACTTCCAGGTACCCGCTGACCTAGGCTGCCTTCTGCCCCAGGCAAGGTCCCCAATCCTTTATCCCAGATGCTGACACCCGGGCACTGGTGGACATTCATTTGGAGCAACACACAGGTCTGAGTGAGGGTCAGCGGGCCAGGTAGGTGAAGTCAAGGCCAGGTGGGCGGGGCTGAGGCTCCTTTGCCATCACCATAGAGACAGTCCCCCCACCGCAAGAGTGGGCGGAGCTTGTGATGGGCCTGCTGACAAGACTTGAGCCAATGGCAGAGATCCGGCCCGCCAGGCAGATGACACAGGGCCCTCCATTGTGACCTATGACACCTAGTGGCCACAGGATTTGAGCACACCCTGGGAAAGGCTACGCAGGCACAAGGGAGCCCCTGGTGCGGACTGCTTCAGGGCATTGGCACAGCAGGCCAGGTACCTCTTTCCCACTTTCCTCAGGATATCACTACGCAAGGCATCCCCACTCAGCATCTCTTGCCTCTCTCTGTCTCTCTCTGGATGTGTTCGTTCTCTGAAATCTCTTCCTTCTCCCCCTTGTCACTTCACACCTTGGAGTGCCTGACAGAGGGCCTAGCGACCAAAGAGCAAAGGGGGAAGGCCTCTGGCTCTACTGGTTGCCCATGGGTAGAGAAGATCTGCTAGTCTATCTGGAAGGTCTAGAGAGTAGCCATTGATTGGGGAGCCACATCACGGGCGGACCTGGCCAGGTGAAGCTTGCTGACATGCAGCAGCCTCTCCGGAGACTACTAATTCCGCGGAGAACATTCTATGCAAATACCCGGCTGAGTGCCATGGGCAGAAAACATTGACACATACCTGCCAGAGGTCTATCCTGGGTCTGAAGAGTCCACCCTGGTCTCCAGCCACTCATCATCTCAGCACACACTTTGCCTGCACACGTGGAATCCGCCTCTCTCCACGAATGCCTTCTCCTGCTAGGAAACACACGATGGCACTCAGCCAAAGGAGAGCACAGGCAAAGTCAACTGAAGCCTCCATTTTCAAGAGTTTGCCCTCTGCTGGGCCACAGCCTCCGCTGGCACAGTGCATGTGTGTCACTTCTCCGAAGACAAGGCCGCAATCCGGGCGTCCAGGGCCCCAGCAGTCCAGAGTCTGCGCATGGCGGCATATGGATCACCTCTTTGCCACGTACAGGAGGGAGGCCTGGGCCCTACACTGGCTCCGCTAGAGCTCCACGACCTCAGCTATTTTCCCTGACCTTTGGCCCGTGCCCTCGTGTGTGTGTCATCCCGAGTTACACTTCTTCTCCGACCACTCTGAATCCGCCACCTGCGGATACATGAGCATGAAAATCAACATCTCTCACTGCCTGCAGTGTCACAGGTCACCAGGTGTCTAGGCTCAGGCTGACCTTGGCTGTCTTCTGCCCAGGCAAGGAGCCTAATCCTTCAAAGGCAACGAGGACATGTGGTCATTGGCCGACATTCATTCTTTCATCCACACAGCGGTCTAGATGAGGCTAAAGAGGCCAGGTAGGCCAGGTGAAGGCTGAGTGCGGGGCCTAAGGCTTCTTTCCCAATCACCATGGAGACAGCCACCGCAAGGCTGGCCGGAACTTCTGACGGGGACGGGTCACAAACACCCAGCCAATAGGAGAGGTCCAGCCTAAGCGGCCACTTCCGCAGTGCCCTCCATTTTACCCATGGACACACGACGGCCCCTTCTCTTTTGGGCCACAAAATCCAGGGCACCCAGGGAATCACCTCACAGTAGGCAGCCCCTGATGTGGACACGTTCCACACACTGGGCCGGCAGGCAGTTTCCACCTTTCCACTTACGCTAGGATATCAGTAGGCAAGGCGCCCTTCCTCAGCATCTATGGCCCCTCTGTGTATGTGTTCATTCGGAGAAATCTCTTCCTTCTGCCCCTGAGACACATCACAAGTATGAGGGGCCTGAGAGAGAGCCTAGACATGAAACGGGGGAGGCTTCTGGCTGTAGTGCTTCCCCGTGGGTAGAGAAGAGCAGGTAGTCTCTCTGGAAGGTCTTAGCTTCTGTTGACTGACATGGACAATACAGTAGGGGCGGACTCTGGCCAGGTGGAGCTTGTGGGCAGATGCAACCCCTCCGGCGACGAATAATTCCGCTGCTGCTTTGTATGGTGAAAACCTCCCCCGGCCAAGTGGGATGGGTAGAGAACACTGACCCACACCCTCCAGGGGCCTCTCCTGAGACTAAAGATCCCAACATGGTCTCAACGTCGTCACCCTCTCAGCACACACCTTTCCTGCACACGTAATCCTGCCTTTCTCCGTCAGGGCCCTATCCTACCAGGAAAAAAACAAGCCGCTCAAAAAGGCCGATGCCAGGGAAATCGAGGAAACACTGCCATTTTCCAAATTTTGGCTGTCTACATGTCCCCGCCTCCGCTGCAAGGCCGCGTATGTGGCCGGGCTCCGAAGGCAAGGCCGAAATCCTGGCAGCCTGGGCCCCAGCAGTCCCATGGTTTATGGACGGGGGGACACGGATGACCTGTTCGCCACATACAGGAGAGATCCTTGGGCCCTTCACTGGCTCGCCATTCAGCTCCACGACGTCCACTACCGGCCCTGGCCTTTGCTTTGGCTGGTGCCCCACGGAACGTGTGCTCCGGAGCGATGTTTCTCCACCCATCACTATCATTCTGCCACCAGGGGATGTGTGAGTGTGGGAGTCACCATTTGTCACTGGCAGCAGTGTCACAAGGCAGTAGACTTCCAGGTACCCGCTGACCTAGGCTGCCTTCTGCCCCAGGCAAGGTCCCCAATCCTTTATCCCAGATGCTGACACCTGGGCACTGGCGGACATTCATTTGGAGCAACACACAGGTCTGAGTGAGGGTCAGCGGGCCAGGTAGGTGAAGTCAAGGCCAGGTGGGCGGGGCTGAGGCTCCTTTGCCATCACCATAGAGACAGTCCCCCCACCGCAAGAGTGGGCGGAGCTTGTGATGGGCCTGCTGACAAGACTTGAGCCAATGGCAGAGATCCGGCCCGCCAGGCAGATGACACAGGGCCCTCCATTGTGACCTATGACACCTAGTGGCCACAGGATTTGAGCACACCCTGGAAAGGCTACGCAGGCACAAGGGAGCCCCTGGTGCGGACTGCTTCAGGGCATTGGCACAGCAGGCCAGGTACCTCTTTCCCACTTTCCTCAGGATATCACTACGCAAGGCGTCCCCACTCAGCATCTCTTGCCTCTCTCTGTCTCTCTCTGCTTGTGTTCGTTCTCTGAAATCTCTTCCTTCTCCCCCTTGTCACTTCACACCTTGGAGTGCCTTACAGAGGGCCTAGAGACCAAAGAGCAAAGGGAGAAGCCCTCTTTCTCTACTCGTTGCCCATGGGTAGAGAAGATCTGCTAGTCTATCTGGAAGGTCTAGAGAGTAGCCATTGATTGGGTAGCCACATCACGGGCGGACCTGGCCAGGTGAAGCTTGCTGACATGCAGCAGCCTCTCCGGAGACTACTAATTCCGCGGAGAACATTCTATGCAAATACCCGGCTGAGTGCCATGGGCAGAAAACATTGACACATACCTGCCAGAGGTCTATCCTGGGTCTGAAGAGTCCACCCTGGTCTCCAGCCACTCATCATCTCAGCACACACTTTGCCTGCACACGTGGAATCCGCCTCTCTCCACGAATGCCTTCTCCTGCTAGGAAACACACGATGGCACTCAGCCAAAGGAGAGCACAGGCAAAGTCAACTGAAGCCTCCATTTTCAAGAGTTTGCCCTCTGCTGGGCCACAGCCTCCGCTGGCACAGTGCATGTGTGTCACTTCTCCGAAGACAAGGCCGCAATCCGGGCGTCCAGGGCCCCAGCAGTCCAGAGTCTGCGCATGGCGGCATATGGATCACCTCTTTGCCACGTACAGGAGGGAGGCCTGGGCCCTACACTGGCTCCGCTAGAGCTCCACGACCTCAGCTATTTTCCCTGACCTTTGGCCCGTGCCCTCGTGTGTGTGTCATCCCGAGTTACACTTCTTCTCCGACCACTCTGAATCCGCCACCTGCGGATACATGAGCATGAAAATCAACATCTCTCACTGCCTGCAGTGTCACAGGTCACCAGGTGTCTAGGCTCAGGCTGACCTTGGCTGTCTTCTGCCCAGGCAAGGAGCCTAATCCTTCAAAGGCAACGAGGACATGTGGTCATTGGCCGACATTCATTCTTTCATCCACACAGCGGTCTAGATGAGGCTAAAGAGGCCAGGTAGGCCAGGTGAAGGCTGAGTGCGGGGCCTAAGGCTTCTTTCCCAATCACCATGGAGACAGCCACCGCAAGGCTGGCCGGAACTTCTGACGGGGACGGGTCACAAACACCCAGCCAATAGGAGAGGTCCAGCCTAAGCGGCCACTTCCGCAGTGCCCTCCATTTTACCCATGGACACACGACGGCCCCTTCTCTTTTGGGCCACAAAATCCAGGGCACCCAGGGAATCACCTCACAGTAGGCAGCCCCTGATGTGGACACGTTCCACACACTGGGCCGGCAGGCAGTTTCCACTTTTCCACTTACGCTAGGATATCAGTAGGCAAGGCGCCCTTCCTCAGCATCTATGGCCCCTCTGTGTATGTGTTCATTCGGAGAAATCTCTTCCTTCTGCCCCTGAGACACATCACAAGTATGAGGGGCCTGAGAGAGAGCCTAGACATGAAACGGGGGAGGCTTCTGGCTGTAGTGCTTCCCCGTGGGTAGAGAAGAGCAGGTAGTCTCTCTGGAAGGTCTTAGCTTCTGTTGACTGACATGGACAATACAGTAGGGGCGGACTCTGGCCAGGTGGAGCTTGTGGGCAGATGCAACCCCTCCGGCGACGAATAATTCCGCTGCTGCTTTGTATGGTGAAAACCTCCCCCGGCCAAGTGGGATGGGTAGAGAACACTGACCCACACCCTCCAGGGGCCTCTCCTGAGACTAAAGATCCCAACATGGTCTCAACGTCGTCACCCTCTCAGCACACACCTTTCCTGCACACGTAATCCTGCCTTTCTCCGTCAGGGCCCTATCCTACCAGGAAAAAAACAAGCCGCTCAAAAAGGCCGATGCCAGGGAAATCGAGGAAACACTGCCATTTTCCAAATTTTGGCTGTCTACATGTCCCCGCCTCCGCTGCAAGGCCGCGTATGTGGCCGGCCTCCGAAGGCAAGGCCGAAATCCTGGCAGCCTGGGCCCCAGCAGTCCCATGCTTTATGGACGGGGGGACACGGATGACCTGTTCGCCACATACAGGAGGGATCCTTGGGCCCTTCACTGGCTCGCCATTCAGCTCCACGACGTCCACTACCGGCCCTGGCCTTTGCTTTGGCTGGTGCCCCACGGAACGTGTGCTCCGGAGCGATGTTTCTCCACCCATCACTATCATTCTGCCACCAGGGGATGTGGGAGTCACCATTTGTCACTGGCAGCAGTGTCACAAGGCAGTAGACTTCCAGGTACCCGCTGACCTAGGCTGCCTTCTGCCCCAGGCAAGGTCCCCAATCCTTTATCCCAGATGCTGACACCCGGGCACTGGCGGACATTCATTTGGAGCAACACACAGGTCTGAGTGAGGGTCAGCGGGCCAGGTAGGTGAAGTCAAGGCCAGGTGGGCGGGGCTGAGGCTCCTTTGCCATCACCATAGAGACAGTCCCCCCACCGCAAGAGTGGGCGGAGCTTGTGATGGGCCTGCTGACAAGACTTGAGCCAATGGCAGAGATCCGGCCCGCCAGGCAGATGACACAGGGCCCTCCATTGTGACCTATGACACCTAGTGGCCACAGGATTTGAGCACACCCTGGGAAAGGCTACGCAGGCACAAGGGAGCCCCTGGTGCGGACTGCTTCAGGGCATTGGCACAGCAGGCCAGGTACCTCTTTCCCACTTGCCTGAGGATATCACTACGCAAGGCGTCCCCACTCAGCATCTCTTGCCTCTCTCTGTCTCTCTCTGCTTGTGTTCGTTCTCTGAAATCTCTTCCTTCTCCCCCTTGTCACTTCACACCTTGGAGTGCCTGACAGAGGGCCTAGAGACCAAAGAGCAAAGGGGGAAGCCCTCTGGCTCTACTGGTTGCCCATGGGTAGAGAAGATCTGCTAGTCTATCTGGAAGGTCTAGAGAGTAGCCATTGATTGGGTAGCCACATCACGGGCGGACCTGGCCAGGTGAAGCTTGCTGACATGCAGCAGCCTCTCCGGAGACTACTAATTCCGCGGAGAACATTCTATGCAAATACCCGGCTGAGTGCCATGGGCAGAAAACATTGACACATACCTGCCAGAGGTCTATCCTGGGTCTGAAGAGTCCACCCTGGTCTCCAGCCACTCATCATCTCAGCACACACTTTGCCTGCACACGTGGAATCCGCCTCTCTCCACGAATGCCTTCTCCTGCTAGGAAACACACGATGGCACTCAGCCAAAGGAGAGCACAGGCAAAGTCAACTGAAGCCTCCATTTTCAAGAGTTTGCCCTCTGCTGGGCCACAGCCTCCGCTGGCACAGTGCATGTGTGTCACTTCTCCGAAGACAAGGCCGCAATCCGGGCGTCCAGGGCCCCAGCAGTCCAGAGTCTGCGCATGGCGGCATATGGATCACCTCTTTGCCACGTACAGGAGGGAGGCCTGGGCCCTACACTGGCTCCGCTAGAGCTCCACGACCTCAGCTATTTTCCCTGACCTTTGGCCCGTGCCCTCGTGTGTGTGTCATCCCGAGTTACACTTCTTCTCCGACCACTCTGAATCCGCCACCTGCGGATACATGAGCATGAAAATCAACATCTCTCACTGCCTGCAGTGTCACAGGTCACCAGGTGTCTAGGCTCAGGCTGACCTTGGCTGTCTTCTGCCCAGGCAAGGAGCCTAATCCTTCAAAGGCAACGAGGACATGTGGTCATTGGCCGACATTCATTCTTTCATCCACACAGCGGTCTAGATGAGGCTAAAGAGGCCAGGTAGGCCAGGTGAAGGCTGAGTGCGGGGCCTAAGGCTTCTTTCCCAATCACCATGGAGACAGCCACCGCAAGGCTGGCCGGAACTTCTGACGGGGACGGGTCACAAACACCCAGCCAATAGGAGAGGTCCAGCCTAAGCGGCCACTTCCGCAGTGCCCTCCATTTTACCCATGGACACACGACGGCCCCTTCTCTTTTGGGCCACAAAATCCAGGGCACCCAGGGAATCACCTCACAGTAGGCAGCCCCTGATGTGGACACGTTCCACACACTGGGCCGGCAGGCAGTTTCCACTTTTCCACTTACGCTAGGATATCAGTAGGCAAGGCGCCCTTCCTCAGCATCTATGGCCCCTCTGTGTATGTGTTCATTCGGAGAAATCTCTTCCTTCTGCCCCTGAGACACATCACAAGTATGAGGGGCCTGAGAGAGAGCCTAGACATGAAACGGGGGAGGCTTCTGGCTGTAGTGCTTCCCCGTGGGTAGAGAAGAGCAGGTAGTCTCTCTGGAAGGTCTTAGCTTCTGTTGACTGACATGGACAATACAGTAGGGGCGGACTCTGGCCAGGTGGAGCTTGTGGGCAGATGCAACCCCTCCGGCGACGAATAATTCCGCTGCTGCTTTGTATGGTGAAAACCTCCCCCCGCCAAGTGGGATGGGTAGAGAACACTGACCCACACCCTCCAGGGGCCTCTCCTGAGACTAAAGATCCCAACATGGTCTCAACGTCGTCACCCTCTCAGCACACACCTTTCCTGCACACGTAATCCTGCCTTTCTCCGTCAGGGCCCTATCCTACCAGGAAAAAAACAAGCCGCTCAAAAAGGCCGATGCCAGGGAAATCGAGGAAACACTGCCATTTTCCAAATTTTGGCTGTCTACATGTCCCCGCCTCCGCTGCAAGGCCGCGTATGTGGCCGGGCTCCGAAGGCAAGGCCGAAATCCTGGCAGCCTGGGCCCCAGCAGTCCCATGGTTTATGGACGGGGGGACACGGATGACCTGTTCGCCACATACAGGAGGGATCCTTGGGCCCTTCACTGGCTCGCCATTCAGCTCCACGACGTCCACTACCGGCCCTGGCCTTTGCTTTGGCTGGTGCCCCACGGAACGTGTGCTCCGGAGCGATGTTTCTCCACCCATCACTATCATTCTGCCACCAGGGGATGTGGGAGTCACCATTTGTCACTGGCAGCAGTGTCACAAGGCAGTAGACTTCCAGGTACCCGCTGACCTAGGCTGCCTTCTGCCCCAGGCAAGGTCCCCAATCCTTTATCCCAGATGCTGACACCCGGGCACTGGCGGACATTCATTTGGAGCAACACACAGGTCTGAGTGAGGGTCAGCGGGCCAGGTAGGTGAAGTCAAGGCCAGGTGGGCGGGGCTGAGGCTCCTTTGCCATCACCATAGAGACAGTCCCCCCACCGCAAGAGTGGGCGGAGCTTGTGATGGGCCTGCTGACAAGACTTGAGCCAATGGCAGAGATCCGGCCCGCCAGGCAGATGACACAGGGCCCTCCATTGTGACCTATGACACCTAGTGGCCACAGGATTTGAGCACACCCTGGGAAAGGCTACGCAGGCACAAGGGAGCCCCTGGTGCGGACTGCTTCAGGGCATTGGCACAGCAGGCCAGGTACCTCTTTCCCACTTTCCTCAGGATATCACTACGCAAGGCGTCCCCACTCAGCATCTCTTGCCTCTCTCTGTCTCTCTCTGCTTGTGTTCGTTCTCTGAAATCTCTTCCTTCTCCCCCTTGTCACTTCACACCTTGGAGTGCCTGACAGAGGGCCTAGAGACCAAAGAGCAAAGGGGAAGCCCTCTGGCTCTACTGGTTGCCCATGGGTAGAGAAGATCTGCTAGTCTATCTGGAAGGTCTAGAGAGTAGCCATTGATTGGGTAGCCACATCACGGGCGGACCTGGCCAGGTGAAGCTTGCTGACATGCAGCAGCCTCTCCGGAGACTACTAATTCCGCGGAGAACATTCTATGCAAATACCCGGCTGAGTGCCATGGCAGAAAACATTGACACATACCTGCCAGAGGTCTATCCTGGGTCTGAAGAGTCCACCCTGGTCTCCAGCCACTCATCATCTCAGCACACACTTTGCCTGCACAGGTGGAATCCGCCTCTCTCCACGAATGCCTTCTCCTGCTAGGAAACACACGATGGCACTCAGCCAAAGGAGAGCACAGGCAAAGTCAACTGAAGCCTCCATTTTCAAGAGTTTGCCCTCTGCTGGGCCACAGCCTCCGCTGGCACAGTGCATGTGTGTCACTTCTCCGAAGACAAGGCCGCAATCCGGGCGTCCAGGGCCCCAGCAGTCCAGAGTCTGCGCATGGCGGCATATGGATCACCTCTTTGCCACGTACAGGAGGGAGGCCTGGGCCCTACACTGGCTCCGCTAGAGCTCCACGACCTCAGCTATTTTCCCTGACCTTTGGCCCGTGCCCTCGTGTGTGTGTCATCCCGAGTTACACTTCTTCTCCGACCACTCTGAATCCGCCACCTGCGGATACATGAGCATGAAAATCAACATCTCTCACTGCCTGCAGTGTCACAGGTCACCAGGTGTCTAGGCTCAGGCTGACCTTGGCTGTCTTCTGCCCAGGCAAGGAGCCTAATCCTTCAAAGGCAACGAGGACATGTGGTCATTGGCCGACATTCATTCTTTCATCCACACAGCGGTCTAGATGAGGCTAAAGAGGCCAGGTAGGCCAGGTGAAGGCTGAGTGCGGGGCCTAAGGCTTCTTTCCCAATCACCATGGAGACAGCCACCGCAAGGCTGGCCGGAACTTCTGACGGGGACGGGTCACAAACACCCAGCCAATAGGAGAGGTCCAGCCTAAGCGGCCACTTCCGCAGTGCCCTCCATTTTACCCATGGACACACGACGGCCCCTTCTCTTTTGGGCCACAAAATCCAGGGCACCCAGGGAATCACCTCACAGTAGGCAGCCCCTGATGTGGACACGTTCCACACACTGGGCCGGCAGGCAGTTTCCACCTTTCCACTTACGCTAGGATATCAGTAGGCAAGGCGCCCTTCCTCAGCATCTATGGCCCCTCTGTGTATGTGTTCATTCGGAGAAATCTCTTCCTTCTGCCCCTGAGACACATCACAAGTATGAGGGGCCTGAGAGAGAGCCTAGAGATGAAACGGGGGAGGCTTCTGGCTGTAGTGCTTCCCGTGGGTAGAGAAGAGCAGGTAGTCTCTCTGGAAGGTCTTAGCTTCTGTTGACTGACATGGACAATACAGTAGGGGCGGACTCTGGCCAGGTGGAGCTTGTGGGCAGATGCAACCCCTCCGGCGACGAATAATTCCGCTGCTGCTTTGTATGGTGAAAACCTCCCCCCGCCAAGTGGGATGGGTAGAGAACACTGACCCACACCCTCCAGGGGCCTCTCCTGGGACTAAAGATCCCAACATGGTCTCAACGTCGTCACCCTCTCAGCACACACCTTTCCTGCACACGTAATCCTGCCTTTCTCCGGCAGGGCCCTATCCTACCAGGAAAAAAAGCAAGCCGCTCAAAAAGGCCGATGCCAGGGAAATCGAGGAAACACTGCCATTTTCCAAATTTTGGCTGTCTACATGTCCCCGCCTCCGCTGCAAGGCCGCGTATGTGGCCGGGCTCCGAAGGCAAGGCCGAAATCCTGGCAGCCTGGGCCCCAGCAGTCCCATGCTTTATGGACGGGGGGACACGGATGACCTGTTCGCCACATACAGGAGGAATACTATCTCTCTATGGCTCGCCATTCAGCTCCACGACGTCCACTACCGGCCCTGGCCTTTGCTTTGGCTGGTGCCCCACGGAACGTGTGCTCCGGAGCGATGTTTCTCCACCCATCACTATCATTCTGCCACCAGGGGATGTGTGAGTGTGGGAGTCACCATTTGTCACTGGCAGCAGTGTCACAAGGCAGTAGACTTCCAGGTACCCGCTGACCTAGGCTGCCTTCTGCCCCAGGCAAGGTCCCCAATCCTTTATCCCAGATGCTGACACCCGGGCACTGGCGGACATTCATTTGGAGCAACACACAGGTCTGAGTGAGGGTCAGCGGGCCAGGTAGGTGAAGTCAAGGCCAGGTGGGCGGGGCTGAGGCTCCTTTGCCATCACCATAGAGACAGTCCCCCCACCGCAAGAGTGGGCGGACTTTGTGATGGGCCTGCTGACAAGACTTGAGCCAATGGCAGAGATCCGGCCCGCAGGCAGATGACACAGGGCCCTCCATTGTGACCTATGACACCTAGTGGCCACAGGATTTGAGCACACCCTGGGAAAGGCTACGCAGGCACAAGGGAGCCCCTGGTGCGGACTGCTTCAGGGCATTGGCACAGCAGGCCAGGTACCTCTTTCCCACTTTCCTCAGGATATCACTACGCAAGGCGTCCCCACTCAGCATCTCTTGCCTCTCTCTGTCTCTCTCTGCTTGTGTTCGTTCTCTGAAATCTCTTCCTTCTCCCCTTGTCACTTCACACCTTGGAGTGCCTGACAGAGGGCCTAGAGACCAAAGAGCAAAGGGGGAAGGCCTCTGGCTCTACTGGTTGCCCATGGGTAGAGAAGATCTGCTAGTCTATCTGGAAGGTCTAGAGAGTAGCCATTGATTGGGTAGCCACATCACGGGCGGACCTGGCCAGGTGAAGCTTGCTGACATGCAGCAGCCTCTCCGGAGACTACTAATTCCGCGGAGAACATTCTATGCAAATACCCGGCTGAGTGCCATGGGCAGAAAACATTGACACATACCTGCCAGAGGTCTATCCTGGGTCTGAAGAGTCCACCCTGGTCTCCAGCCACTCATCATCTCAGCACACACTTTGCCTGCACACGTGGAATCCGCCTCTCTCCACGAATGCCTTCTCCTGCTAGGAAACACACGATGGCACTCAGCCAAAGGAGAGCACAGGCAAAGTCAACTGAAGCCTCCATTTTCAAGAGTTTGCCCTCTGCTGGGCCACAGCCTCCGCTGGCACAGTGCATGTGTGTCACTTCTCCGAAGACAAGGCCGCAATCCGGGCGTCCAGGGCCCCAGCAGTCCAGAGTCTGCGCATGGCGGCACATGGATCACCTCTTTGCCACGTACAGGAGGGAGGCCTGGGCCCTACACTGGCTCCGCTAGAGCTCCACGACCTCAGCTATTTTCCCTGACCTTTGGCCCGTGCCCTCGTGTGTGTGTCATCCCGAGTTACACTTCTTCTCCGACCACTCTGAATCCGCCACCTGCGGATACATGAGCATGAAAATCAACATCTCTCACTGCCTGCAGTGTCACAGGTCACCAGGTGTCTAGGCTCAGGCTGACCTTGGCTGTCTTCTGCCCAGGCAAGGAGCCTAATCCTTCAAAGGCAACGAGGACATGTGGTCATTGGCCGACATTCATTCTTTCATCCACACAGTGGTCTAGATGAGGCTAAAGAGGCCAGGTAGGCCAGGTGAAGGCTGAGTGCGGGGCCTAAGGCTTCTTTCCCAATCACCATGGAGACAGCCACCGCAAGGCTGGCCGGAACTTCTGACGGGGACGGGTCACAAACACCCAGCCAATAGGAGAGTTCCAGCCTAAGCGGCCACTTCCGCAGTGCCCTCCATTTTACCCATGGACACACGACGGCCCCTTCTCTTTTGGGCCACAAAATCCAGGGCACCCAGGGAATCACCTCACAGTAGGCAGCCCCTGATGTGGACACGTTCCACACACTGGGCCGGCAGGCAGTTTCCACTTTTCCACTTACGCTAGGATATCAGTAGGCAAGGCGCCCTTCCTCAGCATCTATGGCCCCTCTGTGTATGTGTTCATTCGGAGAAATCTCTTCCTTCTGCCCCTGAGACACATCACAAGTATGAGGGGCCTGAGAGAGAGCCTAGAGATGAAACGGGGGAGGCTTCTGGCTGTAGTGCTTCCCCGTGGGTAGAGAAGAGCAGGTAGTCTCTCTGGAAGGTCTTAGCTTCTGTTGACTGACATGGACAATACAGTAGGGGCGGACTCTGGCCAGGTGGAGCTTGTGGGCAGATGCAACCCCTCCGGCGACGAATAATTCCGCTGCTGCTTTGTATGGTGAAAACCTCCCCCCGCCAAGTGGGATGGGTAGAGAACACTGACCCACACCCGCCAGGGGCCTCTCCTGGGACTAAAGATCCCAACATGGTCTCAACGTCGTCACCCTCTCAACACACACCTTTCCTGCACACGTAATCCTGCCTTTCTCCGGCAGGGCCCTATCCTACCAGGAAAAAAAGCAAGCCGCTCAAAAAGGCCGATGCCAGGGAAATCGAGGAAACACTGCCATTTTCCAAATTTTGGCTGTCTACATGTCCCCGCCTCCGCTGCAAGGCCGCGTATGTGGCCGGGCTCCGAAGGCAAGGCCGAAATCCTGGCAGCCTGGGCCCCAGCAGTCCCATGCTTTATGGACGGGGGGACACGGATGACCTGTTCGCCACATACAGGAGGGATCCTTGGGCCCTTCACTGGCTCGCCATTCAGCTCCACGACGTCCACTACCGGCCCTGGCCTTTGCTTTGGCTGGTGCCCCACGGAACGTGTGCTCCGGAGCGATGTTTCTCCACCCATCACTATCATTCTGCCACCAGGGGATGTGTGAGTGTGGGAGTCACCATTTGTCACTGGCAGCAGTGTCACAAGGCAGTAGACTTCCAGGTACCCGCTGACCTAGGCTGCCTTCTGCCCCAGGCAAGGTCCCCAATCCTTTATCCCAGATGCTGACACCCGGGCACTGGCGGACATTCATTTGGAGCAACACACAGGTCTGAGTGAGGGTCAGCGGGCCAGGTAGGTGAAGTCAAGGCCAGGTGGGCGGGGCTGAGGCTCCTTTGCCATCACCATAGAGACAGTCCCCCCACCGCAAGAGTGGGCGGAGCTTGTGATGGGCCTGCTGACAAGACTTGAGCCAATGGCAGAGATCCGGCCCGCCAGGCAGATGACACAGGGCCCTCCATTGTGACCTATGACACCTAGTGGCCACAGGATTTGAGCACACCCTGGGAAAGGCTACGCAGGCACAAGGGAGCCCCTGGTGCGGACTGCTTCAGGGCATTGGCACAGCAGGCCAGGTACCTCTTTCCCACTTGCCTGAGGATATCACTACGCAAGGCGTCCCCACTCAGCATCTCTTGCCTCTCTCTGTCTCTCTCTGCTTGTGTTCGTTCTCTGAAATCTCTTCCTTCTCCCCCTTGTCACTTCACACCTTGGAGTGCCTGACAGAGGGCCTAGAGTCCAAAGAGCAAAGGGGGAAGCCCTCTGGCTCTACTGGTTGCCCATGGGTAGAGAAGATCTGCTAGTCTATCTGGAAGGTCTAGAGAGTAGCCATTGATTGGGTAGCCACATCACGGGCGGACCTGGCCAGGTGAAGCTTGCTGACATGCAGCAGCCTCTCCGGAGACTACTAATTCCGCGGAGAACATTCTATGCAAATACCCGGCTGAGTGCCATGGGCAGAAAACATTGACACATACCTGCCAGAGGTCTATCCTGGGTCTGAAGAGTCCACCCTGGTCTCCAGCCACTCATCATCTCAGCACACACTTTGCCTGCACACGTGGAATCCGCCTCTCTCCACGAATGCCTTCTCCTGCTAGGAAACACACGATGGCACTCAGCCAAAGGAGAGCACAGGCAAAGTCAACGGAAGCCTCCATTTTCAAGAGTTTGCCCTCTGCTGGGCCACAGCCTCCGCTGGCACAGTGCATGTGTGTCACTTCTCCGAAGACAAGGCCGCAATCCGGGCGTCCAGGGCCCCAGCAGTCCAGAGTCTGCGCATGGCGGCACATGGATCACCTCTTTGCCACGTACAGGAGGGAGGCCTGGGCCCTACACTGGCTCCGCTAGAGCTCCACGACCTCAGCTATTTTCCCTGACCTTTGGCCCGTGCCCTCGTGTGTGTGTCATCCCGAGTTACACTTCTTCTCCGACCACTCTGAATCCGCCACCTGCGGATACATGAGCATGAAAATCAACATCTCTCACTGCCTGCAGTGTCACAGGTCACCAGGTGTCTAGGCTCAGGCTGACCTTGGCTGTCTTCTGCCCAGGCAAGGAGCCTAATCCTTCAAAGGCAACGAGGACATGTGGTCATTGGCCGACATTCATTCTTTCATCCACACAGTGGTCTAGATGAGGCTAAAGAGGCCAGGTAGGCCAGGTGAAGGCTGAGTGCGGGGCCTAAGGCTTCTTTCCCAATCACCATGGAGACAGCCACCGCAAGGCTGGCCGGAACTTCTGACGGGGACGGGTCACAAACACCCAGCCAATAGGAGAGGTCCAGCCTAAGCGGCCACTTCCGCAGTGCCCTCCATTTTACCCATGGACACACGACGGCCCCTTCTCTTTTGGGCCACAAAATCCAGGGCACCCAGGGAATCACCTCACAGTAGGCAGCCCCTGATGTGGACACGTTCCACACACTGGGCCGGCAGGCAGGTTCCACTTTTCCACTTACGCTAGGATATCAGTAGGCAAGGCGCCCTTCCTCAGCATCTATGGCCCCTCTGTGTATGTGTTCATTCGGAGAAATCTCTTCCTTCTGCCCCTGAGACACATCACAAGTATGAGGGGCCTGAGAGAGAGCCTAGACATGAAACGGGGGAGGCTTCTGGCTGTAGTGCTTCCCCGTGGGTAGAGAAGAGCAGGTAGTCTCTCTGGAAGGTCTTAGCTTCTGTTGACTGACATGGACAATACAGTAGGGGCGGACTCTGGCCAGGTGGAGCTTGTGGGCAGATGCAACCCCTCCGGCGACGAATAATTCCGCTGCTGCTTTGTATGGTGAAAACCTCCCCCGCCAAGTGGGATGGGTAGAGAACACTGACCCACACCCGCCAGGGGCCTCTCCTGGGACTAAAGATCCCAACATGGTCTCAACGTCGTCACCCTCTCAACACACACCTTTCCTGCACACGTAATCCTGCCTTTCTCCGGCAGGGCCCTATCCTACCAGGAAAAAAAGCAAGCCGCTCAAAAAGGCCGATGCCAGGGAAATCGAGGAAACACTGCCATTTTCCAAATTTTGGCTGTCTACATGTCCCCGCCTCCGCTGCAAGGCCGCGTATGTGGCCGGGCTCCGAAGGCAAGGCCGAAATCCTGGCAGCCTGGGCCCCAGCAGTCCCATGCTTTATGGACGGGGGGACACGGATGACCTGTTCGCCACATACAGGAGGGATCCTTGGGCCCTTCACTGGCTCGCCATTCAGCTCCACGACGTCCACTACCGGCCCTGGCCTTTGCTTTGGCTGGTGCCCCACGGAACGTGTGCTCCGGAGCGATGTTTCTCCACCCATCACTATCATTCTGCCACCAGGGGATGTGTGAGTGTGGGAGTCACCATTTGTCACTGGCAGCAGTGTCACAAGGCAGTAGACTTCCAGGTACCCGCTGACCTAGGCTGCCTTCTGCCCCAGGCAAGGTCCCCAATCCTTTATCCCAGATGCTGACACCCGGGCACTGGCGGACATTCATTTGGAGCAACACACAGGTCTGAGTGAGGGTCAGCGGGCCAGGTAGGTGAAGTCAAGGCCAGGTGGGCGGGGCTGAGGCTCCTTTGCCATCACCATAGAGACAGTCCCCCCACCGCAAGAGTGGGCGGAGCTTGTGATGGGCCTGCTGACAAGACTTGAGCCAATGGCAGAGATCCGGCCCGCCAGGCAGATGACACAGGGCCCTCCATTGTGACCTATGACACCTAGTGGCCACAGGATTTGAGCACACCCTGGGAAAGGCTACGCAGGCACAAGGGAGCCCCTGGTGCGGACTGCTTCAGGGCATTGGCACAGCAGGCCAGGTACCTCTTTCCCACTTGCCTGAGGATATCACTACGCAAGGCGTCCCCACTCAGCATCTCTTGCCTCTCTCTGTCTCTCTCTGCTTGTGTTCGTTCTCTGAAATCTCTTCCTTCTCCCCCTTGTCACTTCACACCTTGGAGTGCCTGACAGAGGGCCTAGAGTCCAAAGAGCAAAGGGGGAAGCCCTCTGGCTCTACTGGTTGCCCATGGGTAGAGAAGATCTGCTAGTCTATCTGGAAGGTCTAGAGAGTAGCCATTGATTGGGTAGCCACATCACGGGCGGACCTGGCCAGGTGAAGCTTGCTGACATGCAGCAGCCTCTCCGGAGACTACTAATTCCGCGGAGAACATTCTATGCAAATACCCGGCTGAGTGCCATGGGCAGAAAACATTGACACATACCTGCCAGAGGTCTATCCTGGGTCTGAAGAGTCCACCCTGGTCTCCAGCCACTCATCATCTCAGCACACACTTTGCCTGCACACGTGGAATCCGCCTCTCTCCACGAATGCCTTCTCCTGCTAGGAAACACACGATGGCACTCAGCCAAAGGAGAGCACAGGCAAAGTCAACGGAAGCCTCCATTTTCAAGAGTTTGCCCTCTGCTGGGCCACAGCCTCCGCTGGCACAGTGCATGTGTGTCACTTCTCCGAAGACAAGGCCGCAATCCGGGCGTCCAGGGCCCCAGCAGTCCAGAGTCTGCGCATGGCGGCACATGGATCACCTCTTTGCCACGTACAGGAGGGAGGCCTGGGCCCTACACTGGCTCCGCTAGAGCTCCACGACCTCAGCTATTTTCCCTGACCTTTGGCCCGTGCCCTCGTGTGTGTGTCATCCCGAGTTACACTTCTTCTCCGACCACTCTGAATCCGCCACCTGCGGATACATGAGCATGAAAATCAACATCTCTCACTGCCTGCAGTGTCACAGGTCACCAGGTGTCTAGGCTCAGGCTGACCTTGGCTGTCTTCTGCCCAGGCAAGGAGCCTAATCCTTCAAAGGCAACGAGGACATGTGGTCATTGGCCGACATTCATTCTTTCATCCACACAGTGGTCTAGATGAGGCTAAAGAGGCCAGGTAGGCCAGGTGAAGGCTGAGTGCGGGGCCTAAGGCTTCTTTCCCAATCACCATGGAGACAGCCACCGCAAGGCTGGCCGGAACTTCTGACGGGGACGGGTCACAAACACCCAGCCAATAGGAGAGGTCCAGCCTAAGCGGCCACTTCCGCAGTGCCCTCCATTTTACCCATGGACACACGACGGCCCCTTCTCTTTTGGGCCACAAAATCCAGGGCACCCAGGGAATCACCTCACAGTAGGCAGCCCCTGATGTGGACACGTTCCACACACTGGGCCGGCAGGCAGGTTCCACTTTTCCACTTACGCTAGGATATCAGTAGGCAAGGCGCCCTTCCTCAGCATCTATGGCCCCTCTGTGTATGTGTTCATTCGGAGAAATCTCTTCCTTCTGCCCCTGAGACACATCACAAGTATGAGGGGCCTGAGAGAGAGCCTAGACATGAAACGGGGGAGGCTTCTGGCTGTAGTGCTTCCCCGTGGGTAGAGAAGAGCAGGTAGTCTCTCTGGAAGGTCTTAGCTTCTGTTGACTGACATGGACAATACAGTAGGGGCGGACTCTGGCCAGGTGGAGCTTGTGGGCAGATGCAACCCCTCCGGCGACGAATAATTCCGCTGCTGCTTTGTATGGTGAAAACCTCCCCCCGCCAAGTGGGATGGGTAGAGAACACTGACCCACACCCGCCAGGGGCCTCTCCTGGGACTAAAGATCCCAACATGGTCTCAACGTCGTCACCCTCTCAACACACACCTTTCCTGCACACGTAATCCTGCCTTTCTCCGGCAGGGCCCTATCCTACCAGGAAAAAAAGCAAGCCGCTCAAAAAGGCCGATGCCAGGGAAATCGAGGAAACACTGCCATTTTCCAAATTTTGGCTGTCTACATGTCCCCGCCTCCGCTGCAAGGCCGCGTATGTGGCCGGGCTCCGAAGGCAAGGCCGAAATCCTGGCAGCCTGGGCCCCAGCAGTCCCATGGTTTATGGACGGGGGGACACGGATGACCTGTTCGCCACATACAGGAGGGATCCTTGGGCCCTTCACTGGCTCGCCATTCAGCTCCACGACGTCCACTACCGGCCCTGGCCTTTGCTTTGGCTGGTGCCCCACGGAACGTGTGCTCCGGAGCGATGTTTCTCCACCCATCACTATCATTCTGCCACCAGGGGATGTGTGAGTGTGGGAGTCACCATTTGTCACTGGCAGCAGTGTCACAAGGCAGTAGACTTCCAGGTACCCGCTGACCTAGGCTGCCTTCTGCCCCAGGCAAGGTCCCCAATCCTTTATCCCAGATGCTGACACCCGGGCACTGGCGGACATTCATTTGGAGCAACACACAGGTCTGAGTGAGGGTCAGCGGGCCAGGTAGGTGAAGTCAAGGCCAGGTGGGCGGGGCTGAGGCTCCTTTGCCATCACCATAGAGACAGTCCCCCCACCGCAAGAGTGGGCGGAGCTTGTGATGGGCCTGCTGACAAGACTTGAGCCAATGGCAGAGATCCGGCCCGCCAGGCAGATGACACAGGGCCCTCCATTGTGACCTATGACACCTAGTGGCCACAGGATTTGAGCACACCCTGGGAAAGGCTACGCAGGCACAAGGGAGCCCCTGGTGCGGACTGCTTCAGGGCATTGGCACAGCAGGCCAGGTACCTCTTTCCCACTTGCCTGAGGATATCACTACGCAAGGCGTCCCCACTCAGCATCTCTTGCCTCTCTCTGTCTCTCTCTGCTTGTGTTCGTTCTCTGAAATCTCTTCCTTCTCCCCCTTGTCACTTCACACCTTGGAGTGCCTGACAGAGGGCCTAGAGTCCAAAGAGCAAAGGGGGAAGCCCTCTGGCTCTACTGGTTGCCCATGGGTAGAGAAGATCTGCTAGTCTATCTGGAAGGTCTAGAGAGTAGCCATTGATTGGGTAGCCACATCACGGGCGGACCTGGCCAGGTGAAGCTTGCTGACATGCAGCAGCCTCTCCGGAGACTACTAATTCCGCGGAGAACATTCTATGCAAATACCCGGCTGAGTGCCATGGGCAGAAAACATTGACACATACCTGCCAGAGGTCTATCCTGGGTCTGAAGAGTCCACCCTGGTCTCCAGCCACTCATCATCTTAGCACACACTTTGCCTGCACACGTGGAATCCGCCTCTCTCCACGAATGCCTTCTCCTGCTAGGAAACACACGATGGCACTCAGCCAAAGGAGAGCACAGGCAAAGTCAACGGAAGCCTCCATTTTCAAGAGTTTGCCCTCTGCTGGGCCACAGCCTCCGCTGGCACAGTGCATGTGTGTCACTTCTCCGAAGACAAGGCCGCAATCCGGGCGTCCAGGGCCCCAGCAGTCCAGAGTCTGCGCATGGCGGCATACGGATCACCTCTTTGCCACGTACAGGAGGGAGGCCTGGGCCCTACACTGGCTCCGCTAGAGCTCCACGACCTCAGCTATTTTCCCTGACCTTTGGCCCGTGCCCTCGTGTGTGTGTCATCCCGAGTTACACTTCTTCTCCGACCACTCTGAATCCGCCACCTGCGGATACATGAGCATGAAAATCAACATCTCTCACTGCCTGCAGTGTCACAGGTCACCAGGTGTCTAGGCTCAGGCTGACCTTGGCTGTCTTCTGCCCAGGCAAGGAGCCTAATCCTTCAAAGGCAACGAGGACATGTGGTCATTGGCCGACATTCATTCTTTCATCCACACAGCGGTCTAGATGAGTCTAAAGAGGCCAGGTAGGCCAGGTGAAGGCTGAGTGCGGGGCCTAAGGCTTCTTTCCCAATCACCATGGAGACAGCCACCGCAAGGCTGGCCGGAACTTCTGACGGGGACGGGTCACAAACACCCAGCCAATACGAGAGGTCCAGCCTAAGCGGCCACTTCCGCAGTGCCCTCCATTTTACCCATGGACACACGACGGCCCCTTCTCTTTTGGGCCACAAAATCCAGGGCACCCAGGGAATCACCTCACAGTAGGCAGCCCCTGATGTGGACACGTTCCACACACTGGGCCGGCAGGCAGTTTCCACTTTTCCACTTACGCTAGGATATCAGTAGGCAAGGCGCCCTTCCTCAGCATCTATGGCCCCTCTGTGTATGTGTTCATTCGGAGAAATCTCTTCCTTCTGCCCCTGAGACACATCACAAGTATGAGGGGCCTGAGAGAGAGCCTAGACATGAAACGGGGGAGGCTTCTGGCTGTAGTGCTTCCCCGTGGGTAGAGAAGAGCAGGTAGTCTCTCTGGAAGGTCTTAGCTTCTGTTGACTGACATGGACAATACAGTAGGGGCGGACTCTGGCCAGGTGGAGCTTGTGGGCAGATGCAACCCCTCCGGCGACGAATAATTCCGCTGCTGCTTTGTATGGTGAAAACCTCCCCCGGCCAAGTGGGATGGGTAGAGAACACTGACCCACACCCTCCAGGGGCCTCTCCTGAGACTAAAGATCCCAACAAGGTCTCAACGTCGTCACCCTCTCAGCACACACCTTTCCTGCACACGTAATCCTGCCTTTCTCCGGCAGGGCCCTATCCTGCCAGGAAAAAAAGCAAGCCGCTCAAAAAGGCCGATGCCAGGGAAATCGAGGAAACACTGCCATTTTCCAAATTTTGGCTGTCTACATGTCCCCGCCTCCGCTGCAAGGCCGCGTATGTGGCCGGGCTCCGAAGGCAAGGCCGAAATCCTGGCAGCCTGGGCCCCAGCAGTCCCATGGTTTATGGACGGGGGGACACGGATGACCTGTTCGCCACATACAGGAGAGATCCTTGGGCCCTTCACTGGCTCGCCATTCAGCTCCACGACGTCCACTACCGGCCCTGGCCTTTGCTTTGGCTGGTGCCCCACGGAACGTGTGCTCCGGAGCGATGTTTCTCCACCCATCACTATCATTCTGCCACCAGGGGATGTGTGAGTGTGGGAGTCACCATTTGTCACTGGCAGCAGTGTCACAAGGCAGTAGACTTCCAGGTACCCGCTGACCTAGGCTGCCTTCTGCCCCAGGCAAGGTCCCCAATCCTTTATCCCAGATGCTGACACCTGGGCACTGGCGGACATTCATTTGGAGCAACACACAGGTCTGAGTGAGGGTCAGCGGGCCAGGTAGGTGAAGTCAAGGCCAGGTGGGCGGGGCTGAGGCTCCTTTGCCATCACCATAGAGACAGTCCCCCCACCGCAAGAGTGGGCGGACCTTGTGATGGGCCTGCTGACAAGACTTGAGCCAATGGCAGAGATCCGGCCCGCCAGGCAGATGACACAGGGCCCTCCATTGTGACCTATGACACCTAGTGGCCACAGGATTTGAGCACACCCTGGGAAAGGCTACGCAGGCACAAGGGAGCCCCTGGTGCGGACTGCTTCAGGGCATTGGCACAGCAGGCCAGGTACCTCTTTCCCACTTTCCTCAGGATATCACTACGCAAGGCGTCCCCACTCAGCATCTCTTGCCTCTCTCTGTCTCTCTCTGCTTGTGTTCGTTCTCTGAAATCTCTTCCTTCTCCCCCTTGTCACTTCACACCTTGGAGTGCCTTACAGAGGGCCTAGAGACCAAAGAGCAAAGGGGGAAGGCCTCTGGCTCTACTGGTTGCCCATGGGTAGAGAAGATCTGCTAGTCTATCTGGAAGGTCTAGAGAGTAGCCATTGATTGGGTAGCCACATCACGGGCGGACCTGGCCAGGTGAAGCTTGCTGACATGCAGCAGCCTCTCCGGAGACTACTAATTCCGCGGAGAACATTCTATGCAAATACCCGGCTGAGTGCCATGGGCAGAAAACATTGACACATACCTGCCAGAGGTCTATCCTGGGTCTGAAGAGTCCACCCTGGTCTCCAGCCACTCATCATCTCAGCACACACTTTGCCTGCACACGTGGAATCCGCCTCTCTCCACGAATGCCTTCTCCTGCTAGGAAACACACGATGGCACTCAGCCAAAGGAGAGCACAGGCAAAGTCAACTGAAGCCTCCATTTTCAAGAGTTTGCCCTCTGCTGGGCCACAGCCTCCGCTGGCACAGTGCATGTGTGTCACTTCTCCGAAGACAAGGCCGCAATCCGGGCGTCCAGGGCCCCAGCAGTCCAGAGTCTGCGCATGGCGGCATATGGATCACCTCTTTGCCACGTACAGGAGGGAGGCCTGGGCCCTACACTGGCTCCGCTAGAGCTCCACGACCTCAGCTATTTTCCCTGACCTTTGGCCCGTGCCCTCGTGTGTGTGTCATCCCGAGTTACACTTCTTCTCCGACCACTCTGAATCCGCCACCTGCGGATACATGAGCATGAAAATCAACATCTCTCACTGCCTGCAGTGTCACAGGTCACCAGGTGTCTAGGCTCAGGCTGACCTTGGCTGTCTTCTGCCCAGGCAAGGAGCCTAATCCTTCAAAGGCAACGAGGACATGTGGTCATTGGCCGACATTCATTCTTTCATCCACACAGCGGTCTAGATGAGGCTAAAGAGGCCAGGTAGGCCAGGTGAAGGCTGAGTGCGGGGCCTAAGGCTTCTTTCCCAATCACCATGGAGACAGCCACCGCAAGGCTGGCCGGAACTTCTGACGGGGACGGGTCACAAACACCCAGCCAATAGGAGAGGTCCAGCCTAAGCGGCCACTTCCGCAGTGCCCTCCATTTTACCCATGGACACACGACGGCCCCTTCTCTTTTGGGCCACAAAATCCAGGGCACCCAGGGAATCACCTCACAGTAGGCAGCCCCTGATGTGGACACGTTCGACACACTGGGCCGGCAGGCAGTTTCCACCTTTCCACTTACGCTAGGATATCAATAGGCAAGGCGCCCTTCCTCAGCATCTATGGCCCCTCTGTGTATGTGTTCATTCGGAGAAATCTCTTCCTTCTGCCCCTGAGACACATCACAAGTATGAGGGGCCTGAGAGAGAGCCTAGACATGAAACGGGGGAGGCTTCTGGCTGTAGTGCTTCCCCGTGGGTAGAGAAGAGCAGGTAGTCTCTCTGGAAGGTCTTAGCTTCTGTTGACTGACATGGACAATACAGTAGGGGCGGACTCTGGCCAGGTGGAGCTTGTGGGCAGATGCAACCCCTCCGGCGACGAATACTTCCGCTGCTGCTTTGCATGGTGAAGAAATACCCCCGCCAAGTGGGATGGGTAGAGAACACTGACCCACACCCTCCAGGGGCCTCTCCTGGGACTAAAGATCCCAACATGGTCTCAACGTCGTCACCCTCTCAGCACACACCTTTCCTGCACACGTAATCCTGCCTTTCTCCGGCAGGGCCCTATCCTACCAGGAAAAAAAGCAAGCCGCTGAAAAAGGCCGATGCCAGGGAAATCGAGGAAACACTGCCATTTTCCAAATTTTGGCTGTCTACATGTCCCCGCCTCCGCTGCAAGGCCGCGTATGCGGCCGGGCTCCGAAGGCAAGGCCGAAATCCTGGCAGCCTGGGCCCCAGCAGTCCCATGCTTTATGGACGGGGGGACACGGATGACCTGTTCGCCACATACAGGAGGGATCCTTGGGCCCTTCACTGGCTCGCCATTCAGCTCCACGACGTCCACTACCGGCCCTGGCCTTTGCTTTGGCTGGTGCCCCACGGAACGTGTGCTCCGGAGCGATGTTTCTCCACCCATCACTATCATTCTGCCACCAGGGGATGTGTGAGTGTGGGAGTCACCATTTGTCACTGGCAGCAGTGTCACAAGGCAGTAGACTTCCAGGTACCCGCTGACCTAGGCTGCCTTCTGCCCCAGGCAAGGTCCCCAATCCTTTATCCCAGATGCTGACACCCGGGCACTGGCGGACATTCATTTGGAGCAACACACAGGTCTGAGTGAGGGTCAGCGGAGCAGGTAGGTGAAGTCAAGGCCAGGTGGGCGGGGCTGAGGCTCCTTTGCCATCACCATAGAGACAGTCCCCCCACCGCAAGAGTGGGCGGAGCTTGTGATGGGCCTGCTGACAAGACTTGAGCCAATGGCAGAGATCCGGCCCGCCAGGCAGATGACACAGGGCCCTCCATTGTGACCTATGACACCTAGTGGCCACAGGATTTGAGCACACCCTGGGAAAGGCTACGCAGGCACAAGGGAGCCCCTGGTGCGGACTGCTTCAGGGCATTGGCACAGCAGGCCAGGTACCTCTTTCCCACTTTCCTCAGGATATCACTACGCAAGGCGTCCCCACTCAGCATCTCTTGCCTCTCTCTGTCTCTCTCTGCTTGTGTTCGTTCTCTGAAATCTCTTCCTTCTCCCCCTTGTCACTTCACACCTTGGAGTGCCTGACAGAGGGCCTAGAGACCAAAGAGCAAAGGGGGAAGGCCTCTGGCTCTACTGGTTGCCCATGGGTAGAGAAGATCTGCTAGTCTATCTGGAAGGTCTAGAGAGTAGCCATTGATTGGGTAGCCACATCACGGGCGGACCTGGCCAGGTGAAGCTTGCTGACATGCAGCAGCCTCTCCGGAGACTACTAATTCCGCGGAGAACATTCTATGCAAATACCCGGCTGAGTGCCATGGGCAGAAAACATTGACACATACCTGCCAGAGGTCTATCCTGGGTCTGAAGAGTCCACCCTGGTCTCCAGCCACTCATCATCTCAGCACACACTTTGCCTGCACACGTGGAATCCGCCTCTCTCCACGAATGCCTTCTCCTGCTAGGAAACACACGATGGCACTCAGCCAAAGGAGAGCACAGGCAAAGTCAACTGAAGCCTCCATTTTCAAGAGTTTGCCCTCTGCTGGGCCACAGCCTCCGCTGGCACAGTGCATGTGTGTCACTTCTCCGAAGACAAGGCCGCAATCCGGGCGTCCAGGGCCCCAGCAGTCCAGAGTCTGCGCATGGCGGCATATGGATCACCTCTTTGCCACGTACAGGAGGGAGGCCTGGGCCCTACACTGGCTCCGCTAGAGCTCCACGACCTCAGCTATTTTCCCTGACCTTTGGCCCGTGCCCTCGTGTGTGTGTCATCCCGAGTTACACTTCTTCTCCGACCACTCTGAATCCGCCACCTGCGGATACATGAGCATGAAAATCAACATCTCTCACTGCCTGCAGTGTCACAGGTCACCAGGTGTCTAGGCTCAGGCTGACCTTGGCTGTCTTCTGCCCAGGCAAGGAGCCTAATCCTTCAAAGGCAACGAGGACATGTGGTCATTGGCCGACATTCATTCTTTCATCCACACAGCGGTCTAGATGAGGCTAAAGAGGCCAGGTAGGCCAGGTGAAGGCTGAGTGCGGGGCCTAAGGCTTCTTTCCCAATCACCATGGAGACAGCCACCGCAAGGCTGGCCGGAACTTCTGACGGGGACGGGTCACAAACACCCAGCCAATAGGAGAGGTCCAGCCTAAGCGGCCACTTCCGCAGTGCCCTCCATTTTACCCATGGACACACGACGGCCCCTTCTCTTTTGGGCCACAAAATCCAGGGCACCCAGGGAATCACCTCACAGTAGGCAGCCCCTGATGTGGACACGTTCGACACACTGGGCCGGCAGGCAGTTTCCACCTTTCCACTTACGCTAGGATATCAGTAGGCAAGGCGCCCTTCCTCAGCATCTATGGCCCCTCTGTGTATGTGTTCATTCGGAGAAATCTCTTCCTTCTGCCCCTGAGACACATCACAAGTATGAGGGGCCTGAGAGAGAGCCTAGACATGAAACGGGGGAGGCTTCTGGCTGTAGTGCTTCCCCGTGGGTAGAGAAGAGCAGGTAGTCTCTCTGGAAGGTCTTAGCTTCTGTTGACTGACATGGACAATACAGTAGGGGCGGACTCTGGCCAGGTGGAGCTTGTGGGCAGATGCAACCCCTCCGGCGACGAATACTTCCGCTGCTGCTTTGCATGGTGAAGAAATCCCCCCGCCAAGTGGGATGGGTAGAGAACACTGACCCACACCCTCCAGGGGCCTCTCCTGGGACTAAAGATCCCAACATGGTCTCAACGTCGTCACCCTCTCAGCACACACCTTTCCTGCACACGTAATCCTGCCTTTCTCCGGCAGGGCCCTATCCTACCAGGAAAAAAAGCAAGCCGCTGAAAAAGGCCGATGCCAGGGAAATCGAGGAAACACTGCCATTTTCCAAATTTTGGCTGTCTACATGTCCCCGCCTCCGCTGCAAGGCCGCGTATGCGGCCGGGCTCCGAAGGCAAGGCCGAAATCCTGGCAGCCTGGGCCCCAGCAGTCCCATGCTTTATGGACGGGGGGACACGGATGACCTGTTCGCCACATACAGGAGGGATCCTTGGGCCCTTCACTGGCTCGCCATTCAGCTCCACGACGTCCACTACCGGCCCTGGCCTTTGCTTTGGCTGGTGCCCCACGGAACGTGTGCTCCGGAGCGATGTTTCTCCACCCATCACTATCATTCTGCCACCAGGGGATGTGTGAGTGTGGGAGTCACCATTTGTCACTGGCAGCAGTGTCACAAGGCAGTAGACTTCCAGGTACCCGCTGACCTAGGCTGCCTTCTGCCCCAGGCAAGGTCCCCAATCCTTTATCCCAGATGCTGACACCCGGGCACTGGCGGACATTCATTTGGAGCAACACACAGGTCTGAGTGAGGGTCAGCGGGCCAGGTAGGTGAAGTCAAGGCCAGGTGGGCGGGGCTGAGGCTCCTTTGCCATCACCATAGAGACAGTCCCCCCACCGCAAGAGTGGGCGGAGCTTGTGATGGGCCTGCTGACAAGACTTGAGCCAATGGCAGAGATCCGGCCCGCCAGGCAGATGACACAGGGCCCTCCATTGTGACCTATGACACCTAGTGGCCACAGGATTTGAGCACACCCTGGGAAAGGCTACGCAGGCACAAGGGAGCCCCTGGTGCGGACTGCTTCAGGGCATTGGCACAGCAGGCCAGGTACCTCTTTCCCACTTTCCTCAGGATATCACTACGCAAGGCGTCCCCACTCAGCATCTCTTGCCTCTCTCTGTCTCTCTCTGCTTGTGTTCGTTCTCTGAAATCTCTTCCTTCTCCCCCTTGTCACTTCACACCTTGGAGTGCCTGACAGAGGGCCTAGAGACCAAAGAGCAAAGGGGGAAGGCCTCTGGCTCTACTGGTTGCCCATGGGTAGAGAAGATCTGCTAGTCTATCTGGAAGGTCTAGAGAGTAGCCATTGATTGGGTAGCCACATCACGGGCGGACCTGGCCAGGTGAAGCTTGCTGACATGCAGCAGCCTCTCCGGAGACTACTAATTCCGCGGAGAACATTCTATGCAAATACCCGGCTGAGTGCCATGGGCAGAAAACATTGACACATACCTGCCAGAGGTCTATCCTGGGTCTGAAGAGTCCACCCTGGTCTCCAGCCACTCATCATCTCAGCACACACTTTGCCTGCACACGTGGAATCCGCCTCTCTCCACGAATGCCTTCTCCTGCTAGGAAACACACGATGGCACTCAGCCAAAGGAGAGCACAGGCAAAGTCAACTGAAGCCTCCATTTTCAAGAGTTTGCCCTCTGCTGGGCCACAGCCTCCGCTGGCACAGTGCATGTGTGTCACTTCTCCGAAGACAAGGCCGCAATCCGGGCGTCCAGGGCCCCAGCAGTCCAGAGTCTGCGCATGGCGGCATACGGATCACCTCTTTGCCACGTACAGGAGGGAGGCCTGGGCCCTACACTGGCTCCGCTAGAGCTCCACGACCTCAGCTATTTTCCCTGACCTTTGGCCCGTGCCCTCGTGTGTGTGTCATCCCGAGTTACACTTCTTCTCCGACCACTCTGAATCCGCCACCTGCGGATACATGAGCATGAAAATCAACATCTCTCACTGCCTGCAGTGTCACAGGTCACCAGGTGTCTAGGCTCAGGCTGACCTTGGCTGTCTTCTGCCCAGGCAAGGAGCCTAATCCTTCAAAGGCAACGAGGACATGTGGTCATTGGCCGACATTCATTCTTTCATCCACACAGCGGTCTAGATGAGGCTAAAGAGGCCAGGTAGGCCAGGTGAAGGCTGAGTGCGGGGCCTAAGGCTTCTTTCCCAATCACCATGGAGACAGCCACCGCAAGGCTGGCCGGAACTTCTGACGGGGACGGGTCACAAACACCCAGCCAATAGGAGAGGTCCAGCCTAAGCGGCCACTTCCGCAGTGCCCTCCATTTTACCCATGGACACACGACGGCCCCTTCTCTTTTGGGCCACAAAATCCAGGGCACCCAGGGAATCACCTCACAGTAGGCAGCCCCTGATGTGGACACGTTCGACACACTGGGCCGGCAGGCAGTTTCCACCTTTCCACTTACGCTAGGATATCAGTAGGCAAGGCGCCCTTCCTCAGCATCTATGGCCCCTCTGTGTATGTGTTCATTCGGAGAAATCTCTTCCTTCTGCCCCTGAGACACATCACAAGTATGAGGGGCCTGAGAGAGAGCCTAGACATGAAACGGGGGAGGCTTCTGGCTGTAGTGCTTCCCCGTGGGTAGAGAAGAGCAGGTAGTCTCTCTGGAAGGTCTTAGCTTCTGTTGACTGACATGGACAATACAGTAGGGGCGGACTCTGGCCAGGTGGAGCTTGTGGGCAGATGCAACCCCTCCGGCGACGAATAATTCCGCTGCTGCTTTGTATGGTGAAAACCTCCCCCGGCCAAGTGGGATGGGTAGAGAACACTGACCCACACCCTCCAGGGGCCTCTCCTGAGACTAAAGATCCCAACAAGGTCTCAACGTCGTCACCCTCTCAGCACACACCTTTCCTGCACACGTAATCCTGCCTTTCTCCGGCAGGGCCCTATCCTGCCAGGAAAAAAAGCAAGCCGCTCAAAAAGGCCGATGCCAGGGAAATCGAGGAAACACTGCCATTTTCCAAATTTTGGCTGTCTACATGTCCCCGCCTCCGCTGCAAGGCCGCGTATGTGGCCGGGCTCCGAAGGCAAGGCCGAAATCCTGGCAGCCTGGGCCCCAGCAGTCCCATGGTTTATGGACGGGGGGACACGGATGACCTGTTCGCCACATACAGGAGAGATCCTTGGGCCCTTCACTGGCTCGCCATTCAGCTCCACGACGTCCACTACCGGCCCTGGCCTTTGCTTTGGCTGGTGCCCCACGGAACGTGTGCTCCGGAGCGATGTTTCTCCACCCATCACTATCATTCTGCCACCAGGGGATGTGTGAGTGTGGGAGTCACCATTTGTCACTGGCAGCAGTGTCACAAGGCAGTAGACTTCCAGGTACCCGCTGACCTAGGCTGCCTTCTGCCCCAGGCAAGGTCCCCAATCCTTTATCCCAGATGCTGACACCTGGGCACTGGCGGACATTCATTTGGAGCAACACACAGGTCTGAGTGAGGGTCAGCGGGCCAGGTAGGTGAAGTCAAGGCCAGGTGGGCGGGGCTGAGGCTCCTTTGCCATCACCATAGAGACAGTCCCCCCACCGCAAGAGTGGGCGGAGCTTGTGATGGGCCTGCTGACAAGACTTGAGCCAATGGCAGAGATCCGGCCCGCCAGGCAGATGACACAGGGCCCTCCATTGTGACCTATGACACCTAGTGGCCACAGGATTTGAGCACACCCTGGGAAAGGCTACGCAGGCACAAGGGAGCCCCTGGTGCGGACTGCTTCAGGGCATTGGCACAGCAGGCCAGGTACCTCTTTCCCACTTTCCTCAGGATATCACTACGCAAGGCGTCCCCACTCAGCATCTCTTGCCTCTCTCTGTCTCTCTCTGCTTGTGTTCGTTCTCTGAAATCTCTTCCTTCTCCCCCTTGTCACTTCACACCTTGGAGTGCCTGACAGAGGGCCTAGAGACCAAAGAGCAAAGGGAGAAGCCCTCTTTCTCTACTCGTTGCCCATGGGTAGAGAAGATCTGCTAGTCTATCTGGAAGGTCTAGAGAGTAGCCATTGATTGGGTAGCCACATCACGGGCGGACCTGGCCAGGTGAAGCTTGCTGACATGCAGCAGCCTCTCCGGAGACTACTAATTCCGCGGAGAACATTCTATGCAAATACCCGGCTGAGTGCCATGGGCAGAAAACATTGACACATACCTGCCAGAGGTCTATCCTGGGTCTGAAGAGTCCACCCTGGTCTCCAGCCACTCATCATCTCAGCACACACTTTGCCTGCACACGTGGAATCCGCCTCTCTCCACGAATGCCTTCTCCTGCTAGGAAACACACGATGGCACTCAGCCAAAGGAGAGCACAGGCAAAGTCAACTGAAGCCTCCATTTTCAAGAGTTTGCCCTCTGCTGGGCCACAGCCTCCGCTGGCACAGTGCATGTGTGTCACTTCTCCGAAGACAAGGCCGCAATCCGGGCGTCCAGGGCCCCAGCAGTCCAGAGTCTGCGCATGGCGGCATATGGATCACCTCTTTGCCACGTACAGGAGGGAGGCCTGGGCAATACACTGGCTCCGCTAGAGCTCCACGACCTCAGCTATTTTCCCTGACCTTTGGCCCGTGCCCTCGTGTGTGTGTCATCCCGAGTTACACTTCTTCTCCGACCACTCTGAATCCGCCACCTGCGGATACATGAGCATGAAAATCAACATCTCTCACTGCCTGCAGTGTCACAGGTCACCAGGTGTCTAGGCTCAGGCTGACCTTGGCTGTCTTCTGCCCAGGCAAGGAGCCTAATCCTTCAAAGGCAACGAGGACATGTGGTCATTGGCCGACATTCATTCTTTCATCCACACAGCGGTCTAGATGAGGCTAAAGAGGCCAGGTAGGCCAGGTGAAGGCTGAGTGCGGGGCCTAAGGCTTCTTTCCCAATCACCATGGAGACAGCCACCGCAAGGCTGGCCGGAACTTCTGACGGGGACGGGTCACAAACACCCAGCCAATAGGAGAGGTCCAGCCTAAGCGGCCACTTCCGCAGTGCCCTCCATTTTACCCATGGACACACGACGGCCCCTTCTCTTTTGGGCCACAAAATCCAGGGCACCCAGGGAATCACCTCACAGTAGGCAGCCCCTGATGTGGACACGTTCCACACACTGGGCCGGCAGGCAGTTTCCACTTTTCCACTTACGCTAGGATATCAGTAGGCAAGGCGCCCTTCCTCAGCATCTATGGCCCCTCTGTGTATGTGTTCATTCGGAGAAATCTCTTCCTTCTGCCCCTGAGACACATCACAAGTATGAGGGGCCTGAGAGAGAGCCTAGACATGAAACGGGGGAGGCTTCTGGCTGTAGTGCTTCCCCGTGGGTAGAGAAGAGCAGGTAGTCTCTCTGGAAGGTCTTAGCTTCTGTTGACTGACATGGACAATACAGTAGGGGCGGACTCTGGCCAGGTGGAGCTTGTGGGCAGATGCAACCCCTCCGGCGACGAATAATTCCGCTGCTGCTTTGTATGGTGAAAACCTCCCCCGGCCAAGTGGGATGGGTAGAGAACACTGACCCACACCCTCCAGGGGCCTCTCCTGAGACTAAAGATCCCAACATGGTCTCAACGTCGTCACCCTCTCAGCACACACCTTTCCTGCACACGTAATCCTGCCTTTCTCCGTCAGGGCCCTATCCTACCAGGAAAAAAACAAGCCGCTCAAAAAGGCCGATGCCAGGGAAATCGAGGAAACACTGCCATTTTCCAAATTTTGGCTGTCTACATGTCCCCGCCTCCGCTGCAAGGCCGCGTATGCGGCCGGGCTCCGAAGGCAAGGCCGAAATCCTGGCAGCCTGGGCCCCAGCAGTCCCATGCTTTATGGACGGGGGGACACGGATGACCTGTTCGCCACATACAGGAGGGATCCTTGGGCCCTTCACTGGCTCGCCATTCAGCTCCACGACGTCCACTACCGGCCCTGGCCTTTGCTTTGGCTGGTGCCCCACGGAACGTGTGCTCCGGAGCGATGTTTCTCCACCCATCACTATCATTCTGCCACCAGGGGATGTGTGAGTGTGGGAGTCACCATTTGTCACTGGCAGCAGTGTCACAAGGCAGTAGACTTCCAGGTACCCGCTGACCTAGGCTGCCTTCTGCCCCAGGCAAGGTCCCCAATCCTTTATCCCAGATGCTGACAGCCGGGCACTGGCGGACATTCATTTGGAGCAACACACAGGTCTGAGTGAGGGTCAGCGGAGCAGGTAGGTGAAGTCAAGGCCAGGTGGGCGGGGCTGAGGCTCCTTTGCCATCACCATAGAGACAGTCCCCCCACCGCAAGAGTGGGCGGAGCTTGTGATGGGCCTGCTGACAAGACTTGAGCCAATGGCAGAGATCCGGCCCGCCAGGCAGATGACACAGGGCCCTCCATTGTGACCTATGACACCTAGTGGCCACAGGATTTGAGCACACCCTGGGAAAGGCTACGCAGGCACAAGGGAGCCCCTGGTGCGGACTGCTTCAGGGCATTGGCACAGCAGGCCAGGTACCTCTTTCCCACTTTCCTCAGGATATCACTACGCAAGGCGTCCCCACTCAGCATCTCTTGCCTCTCTCTGTCTCTCTCTGCTTGTGTTCGTTCTCTGAAATCTCTTCCTTCTCCCCCTTGTCACTTCACACCTTGGAGTGCCTGACAGAGGGCCTAGAGACCAAAGAGCAAAGGGGGAAGGCCTCTGGCTCTACTGGTTGCCCATGGGTAGAGAAGATCTGCTAGTCTATCTGGAAGGTCTAGAGAGTAGCCATTGATTGGGTAGCCACATCACGGGCGGACCTGGCCAGGTGAAGCTTGCTGACATGCAGCAGCCTCTCCGGAGACTACTAATTCCGCGGAGAACATTCTATGCAAATACCCGGCTGAGTGCCATGGGCAGAAAACATTGACACATACCTGCCAGAGGTCTATCCTGGGTCTGAAGAGTCCACCCTGGTCTCCAGCCACTCATCATCTCAGCACACACTTTGCCTGCACACGTGGAATCCGCCTCTCTCCACGAATGCCTTCTCCTGCTAGGAAACACACGATGGCACTCAGCCAAAGGAGAGCACAGGCAAAGTCAACTGAAGCCTCCATTTTCAAGAGTTTGCCCTCTGCTGGGCCACAGCCTCCGCTGGCACAGTGCATGTGTGTCACTTCTCCGAAGACAAGGCCGCAATCCGGGCGTCCAGGGCCCCAGCAGTCCAGAGTCTGCGCATGGCGGCATATGGATCACCTCTTTGCCACGTACAGGAGGGAGGCCTGGGCCCTACACTGGCTCCGCTAGAGCTCCACGACCTCAGCTATTTTCCCTGACCTTTGGCCCGTGCCCTCGTGTGTGTGTCATCCCGAGTTACACTTCTTCTCCGACCACTCTGAATCCGCCACCTGCGGATACATGAGCATGAAAATCAACATCTCTCACTGCCTGCAGTGTCACAGGTCACCAGGTGTCTAGGCTCAGGCTGACCTTGGCTGTCTTCTGCCCAGGCAAGGAGCCTAATCCTTCAAAGGCAACGAGGACATGTGGTCATTGGCCGACATTCATTCTTTCATCCACACAGCGGTCTAGATGAGGCTAAAGAGGCCAGGTAGGCCAGGTGAAGGCTGAGTGCGGGGCCTAAGGCTTCTTTCCCAATCACCATGGAGACAGCCACCGCAAGGCTGGCCGGAACTTCTGACGGGGACGGGTCACAAACACCCAGCCAATAGGAGAGGTCCAGCCTAAGCGGCCACTTCCGCAGTGCCCTCCATTTTACCCATGGACACACGACGGCCCCTTCTCTTTTGGGCCACAAAATCCAGGGCACCCAGGGAATCACCTCACAGTAGGCAGCCCCTGATGTGGACACGTTCGACACACTGGGCCGGCAGGCAGTTTCCACCTTTCCACTTACGCTAGGATATCAGTAGGCAAGGCGCCCTTCCTCAGCATCTATGGCCCCTCTGTGTATGTGTTCATTCGGAGAAATCTCTTCCTTCTGCCCCTGAGACACATCACAAGTATGAGGGGCCTGAGAGAGAGCCTAGACATGAAACGGGGGAGGCTTCTGGCTGTAGTGCTTCCCCGTGGGTAGAGAAGAGCAGGTAGTCTCTCTGGAAGGTCTTAGCTTCTGTTGACTGACATGGACAATACAGTAGGGGCGGACTCTGGCCAGGTGGAGCTTGTGGGCAGATGCAACCCCTCCGGCGACGAATAATTCCGCTGCTGCTTTGTATGGTGAAAACCTCCCCCGGCCAAGTGGGATGGGTAGAGAACACTGACCCACACCCTCCAGGGGCCTCTCCTGAGACTAAAGATCCCAACATGGTCTCAACGTCGTCACCCTCTCAGCACACACCTTTCCTGCACACGTAATCCTGCCTTTCTCCGGCAGGGCCCTATCCTGCCAGGAAAAAAAGCAAGCCGCTCAAAAAGGCCGATGCCAGGGAAATCGAGGAAACACTGCCATTTTCCAAATTTTGGCTGTCTACATGTCCCCGCCTCCGCTGCAAGGCCGCGTATGTGGCCGGGCTCCGAAGGCAAGGCCGAAATCCTGGCAGCCTGGGCCCCAGCAGTCCCATGGTTTATGGACGGGGGGACACGGATGACCTGTTCGCCACATACAGGAGAGATCCTTGGGCCCTTCACTGGCTCGCCATTCAGCTCCACGACGTCCACTACCGGCCCTGGCCTTTGCTTTGGCTGGTGCCCCACGGAACGTGTGCTCCGGAGCGATGTTTCTCCACCCATCACTATCATTCTGCCACCAGGGGATGTGTGAGTGTGGGAGTCACCATTTGTCACTGGCAGCAGTGTCACAAGGCAGTAGACTTCCAGGTACCCGCTGACCTAGGCTGCCTTCTGCCCCAGGCAAGGTCCCCAATCCTTTATCCCAGATGCTGACACCTGGGCACTGGCGGACATTCATTTGGAGCAACACACAGGTCTGAGTGAGGGTCAGCGGGCCAGGTAGGTGAAGTCAAGGCCAGGTGGGCGGGGCTGAGGCTCCTTTGCCATCACCATAGAGACAGTCCCCCCACCGCAAGAGTGGGCGGAGCTTGTGATGGGCCTGCTGACAAGACTTGAGCCAATGGCAGAGATCCGGCCCGCCAGGCAGATGACACAGGGCCCTCCATTGTGACCTATGACACCTAGTGGCCACAGGATTTGAGCACACCCTGGGAAAGGCTACGCAGGCACAAGGGAGCCCCTGGTGCGGACTGCTTCAGGGCATTGGCACAGCAGGCCAGGTACCTCTTTCCCACTTTCCTCAGGATATCACTACGCAAGGCGTCCCCACTCAGCATCTCTTGCCTCTCTCTGTCTCTCTCTGCTTGTGTTCGTTCTCTGAAATCTCTTCCTTCTCCCCCTTGTCACTTCACACCTTGGAGTGCCTGACAGAGGGCCTAGAGACCAAAGAGCAAAGGGAGAAGCCCTCTTTCTCTACTCGTTGCCCATGGGTAGAGAAGATCTGCTAGTCTATCTGGAAGGTCTAGAGAGTAGCCATTGATTGGGTAGCCACATCACGGGCGGACCTGGCCAGGTGAAGCTTGCTGACATGCAGCAGCCTCTCCGGAGACTACTAATTCCGCGGAGAACATTCTATGCAAATACCCGGCTGAGTGCCATGGGCAGAAAACATTGACACATACCTGCCAGAGGTCTATCCTGGGTCTGAAGAGTCCACCCTGGTCTCCAGCCACTCATCATCTCAGCACACACTTTGCCTGCACACGTGGAATCCGCCTCTCTCCACGAATGCCTTCTCCTGCTAGGAAACACACGATGGCACTCAGCCAAAGGAGAGCACAGGCAAAGTCAACTGAAGCCTCCATTTTCAAGAGTTTGCCCTCTGCTGGGCCACAGCCTCCGCTGGCACAGTGCATGTGTGTCACTTCTCCGAAGACAAGGCCGCAATCCGGGCGTCCAGGGCCCCAGCAGTCCAGAGTCTGCGCATGGCGGCATATGGATCACCTCTTTGCCACGTACAGGAGGGAGGCCTGGGCAATACACTGGCTCCGCTAGAGCTCCACGACCTCAGCTATTTTCCCTGACCTTTGGCCCGTGCCCTCGTGTGTGTGTCATCCCGAGTTACACTTCTTCTCCGACCACTCTGAATCCGCCACCTGCGGATACATGAGCATGAAAATCAACATCTCTCACTGCCTGCAGTGTCACAGGTCACCAGGTGTCTAGGCTCAGGCTGACCTTGGCTGTCTTCTGCCCAGGCAAGGAGCCTAATCCTTCAAAGGCAACGAGGACATGTGGTCATTGGCCGACATTCATTCTTTCATCCACACAGCGGTCTAGATGAGGCTAAAGAGGCCAGGTAGGCCAGGTGAAGGCTGAGTGCGGGGCCTAAGGCTTCTTTCCCAATCACCATGGAGACAGCCACCGCAAGGCTGGCCGGAACTTCTGACGGGGACGGGTCACAAACACCCAGCCAATAGGAGAGGTCCAGCCTAAGCGGCCACTTCCGCAGTGCCCTCCATTTTACCCATGGACACACGACGGCCCCTTCTCTTTTGGGCCACAAAATCCAGGGCACCCAGGGAATCACCTCACAGTAGGCAGCCCCTGATGTGGACACGTTCCACACACTGGGCCGGCAGGCAGTTTCCACTTTTCCACTTACGCTAGGATATCAGTAGGCAAGGCGCCCTTCCTCAGCATCTATGGCCCCTCTGTGTATGTGTTCATTCGGAGAAATCTCTTCCTTCTGCCCCTGAGACACATCACAAGTATGAGGGGCCTGAGAGAGAGCCTAGACATGAAACGGGGGAGGCTTCTGGCTGTAGTGCTTCCCCGTGGGTAGAGAAGAGCAGGTAGTCTCTCTGGAAGGTCTTAGCTTCTGTTGACTGACATGGACAATACAGTAGGGGCGGACTCTGGCCAGGTGGAGCTTGTGGGCAGATGCAACCCCTCCGGCGACGAATAATTCCGCTGCTGCTTTGTATGGTGAAAACCTCCCCCGGCCAAGTGGGATGGGTAGAGAACACTGACCCACACCCTCCAGGGGCCTCTCCTGAGACTAAAGATCCCAACATGGTCTCAACGTCGTCACCCTCTCAGCACACACCTTTCCTGCACACGTAATCCTGCCTTTCTCCGTCAGGGCCCTATCCTACCAGGAAAAAAACAAGCCGCTCAAAAAGGCCGATGCCAGGGAAATCGAGGAAACACTGCCATTTTCCAAATTTTGGCTGTCTACATGTCCCCGCCTCCGCTGCAAGGCCGCGTATGTGGCCGGGCTCCGAAGGCAAGGCCGAAATCCTGGCAGCCTGGGCCCCAGCAGTCCCATGGTTTATGGACGGGGGGACACGGATGACCTGTTCGCCACATACAGGAGGGATCCTTGGGCCCTTCACTGGCTCGCCATTCAGCTCCACGACGTCCACTACCGGCCCTGGCCTTTGCTTTGGCTGGTGCCCCACGGAACGTGTGCTCCGGAGTGATGTTTCTCCACCCATCACTATCATTCTGCCACCAGGGGATGTGTGAGTGTGGGAGTCACCATTTGTCACTGGCAGCAGTGTCACAAGGCAGTAGACTTCCAGGTACCCGCTGACCTAGGCTGCCTTCTGCCCCAGGCAAGGTCCCCAATCCTTTATCCCAGATGCTGACACCTGGGCACTGGCGGACATTCATTTGGAGCAACACACAGGTCTGAGTGAGGGTCAGCGGGCCAGGTAGGTGAAGTCAAGGCCAGGTGGGCGGGGCTGAGGCTCCTTTGCCATCACCATAGAGACAGTCCCCCCACCGCAAGAGTGGGCGGAGCTTGTGATGGGCCTGCTGACAAGACTTGAGCCAATGGCAGAGATCCGGCCCGCCAGGCAGATGACACAGGGCCCTCCATTGTGACCTATGACACCTAGTGGCCACAGGATTTGAGCACACCCTGGGAAAGGCTACGCAGGCACAAGGGAGCCCCTGGTGCGGACTGCTTCAGGGCATTGGCACAGCAGGCCAGGTACCTCTTTCCCACTTTCCTCAGGATATCACTACGCAAGGCGTCCCCACTCAGCATCTCTTGCCTCTCTCTGTCTCTCTCTGCTTGTGTTCGTTCTCTGAAATCTCTTCCTTCTCCCCCTTGTCACTTCACACCTTGGAGTGCCTGACAGAGGGCCTAGAGACCAAAGAGCAAAGGGGGAAGGCCTCTGGCTCTACTGGTTGCCCATGGGCAGAGAAGATCTGCTAGTCTATCTGGAAGGTCTAGAGAGTAGCCATTGATTGGGTAGCCACATCACGGGCGGACCTGGCCAGGTGAAGCTTGCTGACATGCAGCAGCCTCTCCGGAGACTACTAATTCCGCGGAGAACATTCTATGCAAATACCCGGCTGAGTGCCATGGGCAGAAAACATTGACACATACCTGCCAGAGGTCTATCCTGGGTCTGAAGAGTCCACCCTGGTCTCCAGCCACTCATCATCTCAGCACACACTTTGCCTGCACACGTGGAATCCGCCTCTCTCCACGAATGCCTTCTCCTGCTAGGAAACACACGATGGCACTCAGCCAAAGGAGAGCACAGGCAAAGTCAACTGAAGCCTCCATTTTCAAGAGTTTGCCCTCTGCTGGGCCACAGCCTCTGCTGGCACAGTGCATGTGTGTCACTTCTCCGAAGACAAGGCCGCAATCCGGGCGTCCAGGGCCCCAGCAGTCCAGAGTCTGCGCATGGCGGCATATGGATCACCTCTTTGCCACGTACAGGAGGGAGGCCTGGGCCCTACACTGGCTCCGCTAGAGCTCCACGACCTCAGCTATTTTCCCTGACCTTTGGCCCGTGCCCTCGTGTGTGTGTCATCCCGAGTTACACTTCTTCTCCGACCACTCTGAATCCGCCACCTGCGGATACATGAGCATGAAAATCAACATCTCTCACTGCCTGCAGTGTCACAGGTCACCAGGTGTCTAGGCTCAGGCTGACCTTGGCTGTCTTCTGCCCAGGCAAGGAGCCTAATCCTTCAAAGGCAACGAGGACATGTGGTCATTGGCCGACATTCATTCTTTCATCCACACAGCGGTCTAGATGAGGCTAAAGAGGCCAGGTAGGCCAGGTGAAGGCTGAGTGCGGGGCCTAAGGCTTCTTTCCCAATCACCATGGAGACAGCCACCGCAAGGCTGGCCGGAACTTCTGACGGGGACGGGTCACAAACACCCAGCCAATAGGAGAGGTCCAGCCTAAGCGGCCACTTCCGCAGTGCCCTCCATTTTACCCATGGACACACGACGGCCCCTTCTCTTTTGGGCCACAAAATCCAGGGCACCCAGGGAATCACCTCACAGTAGGCAGCCCCTGATGTGGACACGTTCCACACACTGGGCCGGCAGGCAGTTTCCACTTTTCCACTTACGCTAGGATATCAGTAGGCAAGGCGCCCTTCCTCAGCATCTATGGCCCCTCTGTGTATGTGTTCATTCGGAGAAATCTCTTCCTTCTGCCCCTGAGACACATCACAAGTATGAGGGGCCTGAGAGAGAGCCTAGACATGAAACGGGGGAGGCTTCTGGCTGTAGTGCTTCCCCGTGGGTAGAGAAGAGCAGGTAGTCTCTCTGGAAGGTCTTAGCTTCTGTTGACTGACATGGACAATACAGTAGGGGCGGACTCTGGCCAGGTGGAGCTTGTGGGCAGATGCAACCCCTCCGGCGACGAATAATTCCGCTGCTGCTTTGTATGGTGAAAACCTCCCCCGGCCAAGTGGGATGGGTAGAGAACACTGACCCACACCCTCCAGGGGCCTCTCCTGAGACTAAAGATCCCAACATGGTCTCAACGTCGTCACCCTCTCAGCACACACCTTTCCTGCACACGTAATCCTGCCTTTCTCCGTCAGGGCCCTATCCTACCAGGAAAAAAACAAGCCGCTCAAAAAGGCCGATGCCAGGGAAATCGAGGAAACACTGCCATTTTCCAAATTTTGGCTGTCTACATGTCCCCGCCTCCGCTGCAAGGCCGCGTATGTGGCCGGGCTCCGAAGGCAAGGCCGAAATCCTGGCAGCCTGGGCCCCAGCAGTCCCATGCTTTATGGACGGGGGGACACGGATGACCTGTTCGCCACATACAGGAGGGATCCTTGGGCCCTTCACTGGCTCGCCATTCAGCTCCACGACGTCCACTACCGGCCCTGGCCTTTGCTTTGGCTGGTGCCCCACGGAACGTGTGCTCCGGAGTGATGTTTCTCCACCCATCACTATCATTCTGCCACCAGGGGATGTGTGAGTGTGGGAGTCACCATTTGTCACTGGCAGCAGTGTCACAAGGCAGTAGACTTCCAGGTACCCGCTGACCTAGGCTGCCTTCTGCCCCAGGCAAGGTCCCCAATCCTTTATCCCAGATGCTGACACCTGGGCACTGGCGGACATTCATTTGGAGCAACACACAGGTCTGAGTGAGGGTCAGCGGGCCAGGTAGGTGAAGTCAAGGCCAGGTGGGCGGGGCTGAGGCTCCTTTGCCATCACCATAGAGACAGTCCCCCCACCGCAAGAGTGGGCGGAGCTTGTGATGGGCCTGCTGACAAGACTTGAGCCAATGGCAGAGATCCGGCCCGCCAGGCAGATGACACAGGGCCCTCCATTGTGACCTATGACACCTAGTGGCCACAGGATTTGAGCACACCCTGGGAAAGGCTACGCAGGCACAAGGGAGCCCCTGGTGCGGACTGCTTCAGGGCATTGGCACAGCAGGCCAGGTACCTCTTTCCCACTTTCCTCAGGATATCACTACGCAAGGCGTCCCCACTCAGCATCTCTTGCCTCTCTCTGTCTCTCTCTGCTTGTGTTCGTTCTCTGAAATCTCTTCCTTCTCCCCCTTGTCACTTCACACCTTGGAGTGCCTGACAGAGGGCCTAGAGACCAAAGAGCAAAGGGGGAAGGCCTCTGGCTCTACTGGTTGCCCATGGGCAGAGAAGATCTGCTAGTCTATCTGGAAGGTCTAGAGAGTAGCCATTGATTGGGGAGCCACATCACGGGCGGACCTGGCCAGGTGAAGCTTGCTGACATGCAGCAGCCTCTCCGGAGACTACTAATTCCGCGGAGAACATTCTATGCAAATACCCGGCTGAGTGCCATGGGCAGAAAACATTGACACATACCTGCCAGAGGTCTATCCTGGGTCTGAAGAGTCCACCCTGGTCTCCAGCCACTCATCATCTCAGCACACACTTTGCCTGCACACGTGGAATCCGCCTCTCTCCACGAATGCCTTCTCCTGCTAGGAAACACACGATGGCACTCAGCCAAAGGAGAGCACAGGCAAAGTCAACTGAAGCCTCCATTTTCAAGAGTTTGCCCTCTGCTGGGCCACAGCCTCCGCTGGCACAGTGCATGTGTGTCACTTCTCCGAAGACAAGGCCGCAATCCGGGCGTCCAGGGCCCCAGCAGTCCAGAGTCTGCGCATGGCGGCACATGGATCACCTCTTTGCCACGTACAGGAGGGAGGCCTGGGCCCTACACTGGCTCCGCTAGAGCTCCACGACCTCAGCTATTTTCCCTGACCTTTGGCCCGTGCCCTCGTGTGTGTGTCATCCCGAGTTACACTTCTTCTCCGACCACTCTGAATCCGCCACCTGCGGATACATGAGCATGAAAATCAACATCTCTCACTGCCTGCAGTGTCACAGGTCACCAGGTGTCTAGGCTCAGGCTGACCTTGGCTGTCTTCTGCCCAGGCAAGGAGCCTAATCCTTCAAAGGCAACGAGGACATGTGGTCATTGGCCGACATTCATTCTTTCATCCGCACAGCGGTCTAGATGAGGCTAAAGAGGCCAGGTAGGCCAGGTGAAGGCTGAGTGCGGGGCCTAAGGCTTCTTTCCCAATCACCATGGAGACAGCCACCGCAAGGCTGGCCGGAACTTCTGACGGGGACGGGTCACAAACACCCAGCCAATAGGAGAGGTCCAGCCTAAGCGGCCACTTCCGCAGTGCCCTCCATTTTACCCATGGACACACGACGGCCCCTTCTCTTTTGGGCCACAAAATCCAGGGCACCCAGGGAATCACCTCACAGTAGGCAGCCCCTGATGTGGACACGTTCCACACACTGGGCCGGCAGGCAGTTTCCACTTTTCCACTTACGCTAGGATATCAGTAGGCAAGGCGCCCTTCCTCAGCATCTATGGCCCCTCTGTGTATGTGTTCATTCGGAGAAATCTCTTCCTTCTGCCCCTGAGACACATCACAAGTATGAGGGGCCTGAGAGAGAGCCTAGACATGAAACGGGGGAGGCTTCTGGCTGTAGTGCTTCCCCGTGGGTAGAGAAGAGCAGGTAGTCTCTCTGGAAGGTCTTAGCTTCTGTTGACTGACATGGACAATACAGTAGGGGCGGACTCTGGCCAGGTGGAGCTTGTGGGCAGATGCAACCCCTCCGGCGACGAATAATTCCGCTGCTGCTTTGTATGGTGAAAACCTCCCCCCGCCAAGTGGGATGGGTAGAGAACACTGACCCACACCCGCCAGGGGCCTCTCCTGGGACTAAAGATCCCAACATGGTCTCAACGTCGTCACCCTCTCAACACACACCTTTCCTGCACACGTAATCCTGCCTTTCTCCGGCAGGGCCCTATCCTACCAGGAAAAAAAGCAAGCCGCTCAAAAAGGCCGATGCCAGGGAAATCGAGGAAACACTGCCATTTTCCAAATTTTGGCTGTCTACATGTCCCCGCCTCCGCTGCAAGGCCGCGTATGTGGCCGGGCTCCGAAGGCAAGGCCGAAATCCTGGCAGCCTGGGCCCCAGCAGTCCCATGCTTTATGGACGGGGGGACACGGATGACCTGTTCGCCACATACAGGAGGGATCCTTGGGCCCTTCACTGGCTCGCCATTCAGCTCCACGACGTCCACTACCGGCCCTGGCCTTTGCTTTGGCTGGTGCCCCACGGAACGTGTGCTCCGGAGCGATGTTTCTCCACCCATCACTATCATTCTGCCACCAGGGGATGTGTGAGTGTGGGAGTCACCATTTGTCACTGGCAGCAGTGTCACAAGGCAGTAGACTTCCAGGTACCCGCTGACCTAGGCTGCCTTCTGCCCCAGGCAAGGTCCCCAATCCTTTATCCCAGATGCTGACACCCGGGCACTGGCGGACATTCATTTGGAGCAACACACAGGTCTGAGTGAGGGTCAGCGGGCCAGGTAGGTGAAGTCAAGGCCAGGTGGGCGGGGCTGAGGCTCCTTTGCCATCACCATAGAGACAGTCCCCCCACCGCAAGAGTGGGCGGACCTTGTGATGGGCCTGCTGACAAGACTTGAGCCAATGGCAGAGATCCGGCCCGCCAGGCAGATGACACAGGGCCCTCCATTGTGACCTATGACACCTAGTGGCCACAGGATTTGAGCACACCCTGGGAAAGGCTACGCAGGCACAAGGGAGCCCCTGGTGCGGACTGCTTCAGGGCATTGGCACAGCAGGCCAGGTACCTCTTTCCCACTTTCCTCAGGATATCACTACGCAAGGCGTCCCCACTCAGCATCTCTTGCCTCTCTCTGTCTCTCTCTGCTTGTGTTCGTTCTCTGAAATCTCTTCCTTCTCCCCCTTGTCACTTCACACCTTGGAGTGCCTGACAGAGGGCCCAATGACCAAAGAGCAAAGGGGGAAGCCCTCTGGCTCTACTGGTTGCCCATGGGCAGAGAAGATCTGCTAGTCTATCTGGAAGGTCTAGAGAGTAGCCATTGATTGGGGAGCCACATCACGGGCGGACCTGGCCAGGTAAAGCTTGCTGACATGCAGCAGCCTCTCCGGAGACTACTAATTCCGCGGAGAACATTCTATGCAAATACCCGGCTGAGTGCCATGGGCAGAAAACATTGACACATACCTGCCAGAGGTCTATCCTGGGTCTGAAGAGTCCACCCTGGTCTCCAGCCACTCATCATCTCAGCACACACTTTGCCTGCACACGTGGAATCCGCCTCTCTCCACGAATGCCTTCTCCTGCTAGGAAACACACGATGGCACTCAGCCAAAGGAGAGCACAGGCAAAGTCAACTGAAGCCTCCATTTTCAAGAGTTTGCCCTCTGCTGGGCCACAGCCTCCGCTGGCACAGTGCATGTGTGTCACTTCTCCGAAGACAAGGCCGCAATCCGGGCGTCCAGGGCCCCAGCAGTCCAGAGTCTGCGCATGGCGGCATATGGATCACCTCTTTGCCACGTACAGGAGGGAGGCCTGGGCCCTACACTGGCTCCGCTAGAGCTCCACGACCTCAGCTATTTTCCCTGACCTTTGGCCCGTGCCCTCGTGTGTGTGTCATCCCGAGTTACACTTCTTCTCCGACCACTCTGAATCCGCCACCTGCGGATACATGAGCATGAAAATCAACATCTCTCACTGCCTGCAGTGTCACAGGTCACCAGGTGTCTAGGCTCAGGCTGACCTTGGCTGTCTTCTGCCCAGGCAAGGAGCCTAATCCTTCAAAGGCAACGAGGACATGTGGTCATTGGCCGACATTCATTCTTTCATCCACACAGCGGTCTAGATGAGGCTAAAGAGGCCAGGTAGGCCAGGTGACGGCTGAGTGCGGGGCCTAAGGCTTCTTTCCCAATCACCATGGAGACAGCCACCGCAAGGCTGGCCGGAACTTCTGACGGGGACGGGTCACAAACACCCAGCCAATAGGAGAGGTCCAGCCTAAGCGGCCACTTCCGCAGTGCCCTCCATTTTACCCATGGACACACGACGGCCCCTTCTCTTTTGGGCCACAAAATCCAGGGCACCCAGGGAATCACCTCACAGTAGGCAGCCCCTGATGTGGACACGTTCCACACACTGGGCCGGCAGGCAGTTTCCACTTTTCCACTTACGCTAGGATATCAGTAGGCAAGGCGCCCTTCCTCAGCATCTATGGCCCCTCTGTGTATGTGTTCATTCGGAGAAATCTCTTCCTTCTGCCCCTGAGACACATCACAAGTATGAGGGGCCTGAGAGAGAGCCTAGACATGAAACGGGGGAGGCTTCTGGCTGTAGTGCTTCCCCGTGGGTAGAGAAGAGCAGGTAGTCTCTCTGGAAGGTCTTAGCTTCTGTTGACTGACATGGACAATACAGTAGGGGCGGACTCTGGCCAGGTGGAGCTTGTGGGCAGATGCAACCCCTCCGGCGACGAATACTTCCGCTGCTGCTTTGCATGGTGAAGAAATCCCCCCGCCAAGTGGGATGGGTAGAGAACACTGACCCACACCCTCCAGGGGCCTCTCCTGGGACTAAAGATCCCAACATGGTCTCAACGTCGTCACCCTCTCAGCACACACCTTTCCCGCACACGTAATCCTGCCTTTCTCCGGCAGGGCCCTATCCTACCAGGAAAAAGCAAGCCGCTCAAAAAGGCCGATGCCAGGGAAATCGAGGAAACACTGCCATTTTCCAAATTTTGGCTGTCTACATGTCCCCGCCTCCGCTGCAAGGCCGCGTATGTGGCCGGGCTCCGAAGGCAAGGCCGAAATCCTGGCAGCCTGGGCCCCAGCAGTCCCATGCTTTATGGACGGGGGGACACGGATGACCTGTTCGCCACATACAGGAGGGATCCTTGGGCCCTTCACTGGCTCGCCATTCAGCTCCACGACGTCCACTACCGGCCCTGGCCTTTGCTTTGGCTGGTGCCCCACGGAACGTGTGCTCCGGAGCGATGTTTCTCCACCCATCACTATCATTCTGCCACCAGGGGATGTGTGAGTGTGGGAGTCACCATTTGTCACTGGCAGCAGTGTCACAAGGCAGTAGACTTCCAGGTACCCGCTGACCTAGGCTGCCTTCTGCCCCAGGCAAGGTCCCCAATCCTTTATCCCAGATGCTGACACCCGGGCACTGGCGGACATTCATTTGGAGCAACACACAGGTCTGAGTGAGGGTCAGCGGGCCAGGTAGGTGAAGTCAAGGCCAGGTGGGCGGGGCTGAGGCTCCTTTGCCATCACCATAGAGACAGTCCCCCCACCGCAAGAGTGGGCGGACCTTGTGATGGGCCTGCTGACAAGACTTGAGCCAATGGCAGAGATCCGGCCCGCCAGGCAGATGACACAGGGCCCTCCATTGTGACCTATGACACCTAGTGGCCACAGGATTTGAGCACACCCTGGGAAAGGCTACGCAGGCACAAGGGAGCCCCTGGTGCGGACTGCTTCAGGGCATTGGCACAGCAGGCCAGGTACCTCTTTCCCACTTTCCTCAGGATATCACTACGCAAGGCGTCCCCACTCAGCATCTCTTGCCTCTCTCTGTCTCTCTCTGCTTGTGTTCCTTCTCTGAAATCTGTTCCTTCTCCCCCTTGTCACTTCACACCTTGGAGTGCCTGACAGAGGGCCTAGAGACCAAAGAGCAAAGGGGGAAGGCCTCTGGCTCTACTGGTTGCCCATGGGCAGAGAAGATCTGCTAGTCTATCTGGAAGGTCTAGAGAGTAGCCATTGATTGGGTAGCCACATCACGGGCGGACCTGGCCAGGTGAAGCTTGCTGACATGCAGCAGCCTCTCCGGAGACTACTAATTCCGCGGAGAACATTCTATGCAAATACCCGGCCGAGTGCCATGGGCAGAAAACATTGACACATACCTGCCAGAGGTCTATCCTGGGTCTGAAGAGTCCACCCTGGTCTCCAGCCACTCATCATCTCAGCACACACTTTGCCTGCACACGTGGAATCCGCCTCTCTCCACGAATGCCTTCTCCTGCTAGGAAACACACGATGGCACTCAGCCAAAGGAGAGCACAGGCAAAGTCAACGGAAGGCTCCATTTTCAAGAGTTTGCCCTCTGCTGGGCCACAGCCTCCGCTGGCACAGTGCATGTGTGTCACTTCTCCGAAGACAAGGCCGCAATCCGGGCGTCCAGGGCCCCAGCAGTCCAGAGTCTGCGCATGGCGGCATATGGATCACCTCTTTGCCACGTACAGGAGGGAGGCCTGGGCCCTACACTGGCTCCGCTAGAGCTCCACGACCTCAGCTATTTTCCCTGACCTTTGGCCCGTGCCCTCGTGTGTGTGTCATCCCGAGTTACACTTCTTCTCCGACCACTCTGAATCCGCCACCTGCGGATACATGAGCATGAAAATCAACATCTCTCACTGCCTGCAGTGTCACAGGTCACCAGGTGTCTAGGCTCAGGCTGACCTTGGCTGTCTTCTGCCCAGGCAAGGAGCCTAATCCTTCAAAGGCAACGAGGACATGTGGTCATTGGCCGACATTCATTCTTTCATCCACACAGCGGTCTAGATGAGGCTAAAGAGGCCAGGTAGGCCAGGTGAAGGCTGAGTGCGGGGCCTAAGGCTTCTTTCCCAATCACCATGGAGACAGCCACCGCAAGGCTGGCCGGAACTTCTGACGGGGACGGGTCACAAACACCCAGCCAATAGGAGAGGTCCAGCCTAAGCGGCCACTTCCGCAGTGCCCTCCATTTTACCCATGGACACACGAGGGCCCCTTCTCTTTTGGGCCACAAAATCCAGGGCACCCAGGGAATCACCTCACAGTAGGCAGCCCCTGATGTGGACACGTTCCACACACTGGGCCGGCAGGCAGTTTCCACTTTTCCACTTACGCTAGGATATCAGTAGGCAAGGCGCCCTTCCTCAGCATCTATGGCCCCTCTGTGTATGTGTTCATTCGGAGAAATCTCTTCCTTCTGCCCCTGAGACACATCACAAGTATGAGGGGCCTGAGAGAGAGCCTAGACATGAAACGGGGGAGGCTTCTGGCTGTAGTGCTTCCCCGTGGGTAGAGAAGAGCAGGTAGTCTCTCTGGAAGGTCTTAGCTTCTGTTGACTGACATGGACAATACAGTAGGGGCGGACTCTGGCCAGGTGGAGCTTGTGGGCAGATGCAACCCCTCCGGCGACGAATAATTCCGCTGCTGCTTTGTATGGTGAAAACCTCCCCCCGCCAAGTGGGATGGGTAGAGAACACTGACCCACACCCTCCAGGGGCCTCTCCTGGGACTAAAGATCCCAACATGGTCTCAACGTCGTCACCCTCTCAGCACACACCTTTCCCGCACACGTAATCCTGCCTTTCTCCGGCAGGGCCCTATCCTACCAGGAAAAAGCAAGCCGCTCAAAAAGGCCGATGCCAGGGAAATCGAGGAAACACTGCCATTTTCCAAATTTTGGCTGTCTACATGTCCCCGCCTCCGCTGCAAGGCCGCGTATGTGGCCGGGCTCCGAAGGCAAGGCCGAAATCCTGGCAGCCTGGGCCCCAGCAGTCCCATGCTTTATGGACGGGGGGACACGGATGACCTGTTCGCCACATACAGGAGGGATCCTTGGGCCCTTCACTGGCTCGCCATTCAGCTCCACGACGTCCACTACCGGCCCTGGCCTTTGCTTTGGCTGGTGCCCCACGGAACGTGTGCTCCGGAGCGATGTTTCTCCACCCATCACTATCATTCTGCCACCAGGGGATGTGTGAGTGTGGGAGTCACCATTTGTCACTGGCAGCAGTGTCACAAGGCAGTAGACTTCCAGGTACCCGCTGACCTAGGCTGCCTTCTGCCCCAGGCAAGGTCCCCAATCCTTTATCCCAGATGCTGACACCCGGGCACTGGCGGACATTCATTTGGAGCAACACACAGGTCTGAGTGAGGGTCAGCGGGCCAGGTAGGTGAAGTCAAGGCCAGGTGGGCGGGGCTGAGGCTCCTTTGCCATCACCATAGAGACAGTCCCCCCACCGCAAGAGTGGGCGGACCTTGTGATGGGCCTGCTGACAAGACTTGAGCCAATGGCAGAGATCCGGCCCGCCAGGCAGATGACACAGGGCCCTCCATTGTGACCTATGACACCTAGTGGCCACAGGATTTGAGCACACCCTGGGAAAGGCTACGCAGGCACAAGGGAGCCCCTGGTGCGGACTGCTTCAGGGCATTGGCACAGCAGGCCAGGTACCTCTTTCCCACTTTCCTCAGGATATCACTACGCAAGGCGTCCCCACTCAGCATCTCTTGCCTCTCTCTGTCTCTCTCTGCTTGTGTTCCTTCTCTGAAATCTGTTCCTTCTCCCCCTTGTCACTTCACACCTTGGAGTGCCTGACAGAGGGCCTAGAGACCAAAGAGCAAAGGGGGAAGGCCTCTGGCTCTACTGGTTGCCCATGGGCAGAGAAGATCTGCTAGTCTATCTGGAAGGTCTAGAGAGTAGCCATTGATTGGGTAGCCACATCACGGGCGGACCTGGCCAGGTGAAGCTTGCTGACATGCAGCAGCCTCTCCGGAGACTACTAATTCCGCGGAGAACATTCTATGCAAATACCCGGCCGAGTGCCATGGGCAGAAAACATTGACACATACCTGCCAGAGGTCTATCCTGGGTCTGAAGAGTCCACCCTGGTCTCCAGCCACTCATCATCTCAGCACACACTTTGCCTGCACACGTGGAATCCGCCTCTCTCCACGAATGCCTTCTCCTGCTAGGAAACACACGATGGCACTCAGCCAAAGGAGAGCACAGGCAAAGTCAACTGAAGCGTCCATTTTGAAGAGTTTGCCCTCTGCTGGGCCACAGCCTCCGCTGGCACAGTGCATGTGTGTCACTTCTCCGAAGACAAGGCCGCAATCCGGGCGTCCAGGGCCCCAGCAGTCCAGAGTCTGCGCATGGCGGCATATGGATCACCTCTTTGCCACGTACAGGAGGGAGGCCTGGGCCCTACACTGGCTCCGCTAGAGCTCCACGACCTCAGCTATTTTCCCTGACCTTTGGCCCGTGCCCTCGTGTGTGTGTCATCCCGAGTTACACTTCTTCTCCGACCACTCTGAATCCGCCACCTGCGGATACATGAGCATGAAAATCAACATCTCTCACTGCCTGCAGTGTCACAGGTCACCAGGTGTCTAGGCTCAGGCTGACCTTGGCTGTCTTCTGCCCAGGCAAGGAGCCTAATCCTTCAAAGGCAACGAGGACATGTGGTCATTGGCCGACATTCATTCTTTCATCCACACAGCGGTCTAGATGAGGCTAAAGAGGCCAGGTAGGCCAGGTGAAGGCTGAGTGCGGGGCCTAAGGCTTCTTTCCCAATCACCATGGAGACAGCCACCGCAAGGCTGGCCGGAACTTCTGACGGGGACGGGTCACAAACACCCAGCCAATAGGAGAGGTCCAGCCTAAGCGGCCACTTCCGCAGTGCCCTCCATTTTACCCATGGACACACGAGGGCCCCTTCTCTTTTGGGCCACAAAATCCAGGGCACCCAGGGAATCACCTCACAGTAGGCAGCCCCTGATGTGGACACGTTCCACACACTGGGCCGGCAGGCAGGTTCCACTTTTCCACTTACGCTAGGATATCAGTAGGCAAGGCGCCCTTCCTCAGCATCTATGGCCCCTCTGTGTATGTGTTCATTCGGAGAAATCTCTTCCTTCTGCCCCTGAGACACATCACAAGTATGAGGGGCCTGAGAGAGAGCCTAGACATGAAACGGGGGAGGCTTCTGGCTGTAGTGCTTCCCCGTGGGTAGAGAAGAGCAGGTAGTCTCTCTGGAAGGTCTTAGCTTCTGTTGACTGACATGGACAATACAGTAGGGGCGGACTCTGGCCAGGTGGAGCTTGTGGGCAGATGCAACCCCTCCGGCGACGAATAATTCCGCTGCTGCTTTGTATGGTGAAAACCTCCCCCCGCCAAGTGGGATGGGTAGAGAACACTGACCCACACCCTCCAGGGGCCTCTCCTGGGACTAAAGATCCCAACATGGTCTCAACGTCGTCACCCTCTCAGCACACACCTTTCCCGCACACGTAATCCTGCCTTTCTCCGGCAGGGCCCTATCCTACCAGGAAAAAGCAAGCCGCTCAAAAAGGCCGATGCCAGGGAAATCGAGGAAACACTGCCATTTTCCAAATTTTGGCTGTCTACATGTCCCCGCCTCCGCTGCAAGGCCGCGTATGTGGCCGGGCTCCGAAGGCAAGGCCGAAATCCTGGCAGCCTGGGCCCCAGCAGTCCCATGCTTTATGGACGGGGGGACACGGATGACCTGTTCGCCACATACAGGAGGGATCCTTGGGCCCTTCACTGGCTCGCCATTCAGCTCCACGACGTCCACTACCGGCCCTGGCCTTTGCTTTGGCTGGTGCCCCACGGAACGTGTGCTCCGGAGCGATGTTTCTCCACCCATCACTATCATTCTGCCACCAGGGGATGTGTGAGTGTGGGAGTCACCATTTGTCACTGGCAGCAGTGTCACAAGGCAGTAGACTTCCAGGTACCCGCTGACCTAGGCTGCCTTCTGCCCCAGGCAAGGTCCCCAATCCTTTATCCCAGATGCTGACACCCGGGCACTGGCGGACATTCATTTGGAGCAACACACAGGTCTGAGTGAGGGTCAGCGGGCCAGGTAGGTGAAGTCAAGGCCAGGTGGGCGGGGCTGAGGCTCCTTTGCCATCACCATAGAGACAGTCCCCCCACCGCAAGAGTGGGCGGACCTTGTGATGGGCCTGCTGACAAGACTTGAGCCAATGGCAGAGATCCGGCCCGCCAGGCAGATGACACAGGGCCCTCCATTGTGACCTATGACACCTAGTGGCCACAGGATTTGAGCACACCCTGGGAAAGGCTACGCAGGCACAAGGGAGCCCCTGGTGCGGACTGCTTCAGGGCATTGGCACAGCAGGCCAGGTACCTCTTTCCCACTTTCCTCAGGATATCACTACGCAAGGCGTCCCCACTCAGCATCTCTTGCCTCTCTCTGTCTCTCTCTGCTTGTGTTCCTTCTCTGAAATCTGTTCCTTCTCCCCCTTGTCACTTCACACCTTGGAGTGCCTGACAGAGGGCCTAGAGACCAAAGAGCAAAGGGGGAAGGCCTCTGGCTCTACTGGTTGCCCATGGGCAGAGAAGATCTGCTAGTCTATCTGGAAGGTCTAGAGAGTAGCCATTGATTGGGTAGCCACATCACGGGCGGACCTGGCCAGGTGAAGCTTGCTGACATGCAGCAGCCTCTCCGGAGACTACTAATTCCGCGGAGAACATTCTATGCAAATACCCGGCCGAGTGCCATGGGCAGAAAACATTGACACATACCTGCCAGAGGTCTATCCTGGGTCTGAAGAGTCCACCCTGGTCTCCAGCCACTCATCATCTCAGCACACACTTTGCCTGCACACGTGGAATCCGCCTCTCTCCACGAATGCCTTCTCCTGCTAGGAAACACACGATGGCACTCAGCCAAAGGAGAGCACAGGCAAAGTCAACTGAAGCGTCCATTTTGAAGAGTTTGCCCTCTGCTGGGCCACAGCCTCCGCTGGCACAGTGCATGTGTGTCACTTCTCCGAAGACAAGGCCGCAATCCGGGCGTCCAGGGCCCCAGCAGTCCAGAGTCTGCGCATGGCGGCATATGGATCACCTCTTTGCCACGTACAGGAGGGAGGCCTGGGCCCTACACTGGCTCCGCTAGAGCTCCACGACCTCAGCTATTTTCCCTGACCTTTGGCCCGTGCCCTCGTGTGTGTGTCATCCCGAGTTACACTTCTTCTCCGACCACTCTGAATCCGCCACCTGCGGATACATGAGCATGAAAATCAACATCTCTCACTGCCTGCAGTGTCACAGGTCACCAGGTGTCTAGGCTCAGGCTGACCTTGGCTGTCTTCTGCCCAGGCAAGGAGCCTAATCCTTCAAAGGCAACGAGGACATGTGGTCATTGGCCGACATTCATTCTTTCATCCACACAGCGGTCTAGATGAGGCTAAAGAGGCCAGGTAGGCCAGGTGAAGGCTGAGTGCGGGGCCTAAGGCTTCTTTCCCAATCACCATGGAGACAGCCACCGCAAGGCTGGCCGGAACTTCTGACGGGGACGGGTCACAAACACCCAGCCAATAGGAGAGGTCCAGCCTAAGCGGCCACTTCCGCAGTGCCCTCCATTTTACCCATGGACACACGAGGGCCCCTTCTCTTTTGGGCCACAAAATCCAGGGCACCCAGGGAATCACCTCACAGTAGGCAGCCCCTGATGTGGACACGTTCCACACACTGGGCCGGCAGGCAGGTTCCACTTTTCCACTTACGCTAGGATATCAGTAGGCAAGGCGCCCTTCCTCAGCATCTATGGCCCCTCTGTGTATGTGTTCATTCGGAGAAATCTCTTCCTTCTGCCCCTGAGACACATCACAAGTATGAGGGGCCTGAGAGAGAGCCTAGACATGAAACGGGGGAGGCTTCTGGCTGTAGTGCTTCCCCGTGGGTAGAGAAGAGCAGGTAGTCTCTCTGGAAGGTCTTAGCTTCTGTTGACTGACATGGACAATACAGTAGGGGCGGACCCTGGCCAGGTGGAGCTTGTGGGCAGATGCAACCCCTCCGGCGACGAATAATTCCGCTGCTGCTTTGTATGGTGAAAACCTCCCCCCGCCAAGTGGGATGGGTAGAGAACACTGACCCACACCCTCCAGGGGCCTCTCCTGGGACTAAAGATCCCAACATGGTCTCAACGTCGTCACCCTCTCAGCACACACCTTTCCCGCACACGTAATCCTGCCTTTCTCCGGCAGGGCCCTATCCTACCAGGAAAAAAAGCAAGCCGCTCAAAAAGGCCGATGCCAGGGAAATCGAGGAAACACTGCCATTTTCCAAATTTTGGCTGTCTACATGTCCCCGCCTCCGCTGCAAGGCCACGTATGTGGCCGGGCTCCGAAGGCAAGGCCGAAATCCTGGCAGCCTGGGCCCCAGCAGTCCCATGCTTTATGGACGGGGGGACACGGATGACCTGTTCGCCACATACAGGAGGGATCCTTGGGCCCTTCACTGGCTCGCCATTCAGCTCCACGACGTCCACTACCGGCCCTGGCCTTTGCTTTGGCTGGTGCCCCACGGAACGTGTGCTCCGGAGCGATGTTTCTCCACCCATCACTATCATTCTGCCACCAGGGGATGTGTGAGTGTGGGAGTCACCATTTGTCACTGGCAGCAGTGTCACAAGGCAGTAGACTTCCAGGTACCCGCTGACCTAGGCTGCCTTCTGCCCCAGGCAAGGTCCCCAATCCTTTATCCCAGATGCTGACACCCGGGCACTGGCGGACATTCATTTGGAGCAACACACAGGTCTGAGTGAGGGTCAGCGGGCCAGGTAGGTGAAGTCAAGGCCAGGTGGGCGGGGCTGAGGCTCCTTTGCCATCACCATAGAGACAGTCCCCCCACCGCAAGAGTGGGCGGAGCTTGTGATGGGCCTGCTGACAAGACTTGAGCCAATGGCAGAGATCCGGCCCGCCAGGCAGATGACACAGGGCCCTCCATTGTGACCTATGACACCTAGTGGCCACAGGATTTGAGCACACCCTGGGAAAGGCTACGCAGGCACAAGGGAGCCCCTGGTGCGGACTGCTTCAGGGCATTGGCACAGCAGGCCAGGTACCTCTTTCCCACTTTCCTCAGGATATCACTACGCAAGGCGTCCCCACTCAGCATCTCTTGCCTCTCTCTGTCTCTCTCTGCTTGTGTTCGTTCTCTGAAATCTCTTCCTTCTCCCCCTTGTCACTTCACACCTTGCAGTGCCTGACAGAGGGCCTAGAGACCAAAGAGCAAAGGGGGAAGCCCTCTGGCTCTACTGGTTGCCCATGGGCAGAGAAGATCTGCTAGTCTATCTGGAAGGTCTAGAGAGTAGCCATTGATTGGGGAGCCACATCACGGGCGGACCTGGCCAGGTGAAGCTTGCTGACATGCAGCAGCCTCTCCGGAGACTACTAATTCCGCGGAGAACATTCTATGCAAATACCCGGCCGAGTGCCATGGGCAGAAAACATTGACACATACCTGCCAGAGGTCTATCCTGGGTCTGAAGAGTCCACCCTGGTCTCCAGCCACTCATCATCTCAGCACACACTTTGCCTGCACACGTGGAATCTGCCTCTCTCCACAAATGCCTTCTCCTGCTAGGAAACACACGATGGCACTCAGCCAAAGGAGAGCACAGGCAAAGTCAACTGAAGCCTCCATTTTCAAGAGTTTGCCCTCTGCTGGGCCACAGCCTCCGCTGGCACAGTGCATGTGTGTCACTTCTCCGAAGACAAGGCCGCAATCCGGGCGTCCAGGGCCCCAGCAGTCCAGAGTCTGCGCATGGCGGCATATGGATCACCTCTTTGCCACGTACAGGAGGGAGGCCTGGGCCCTACACTGGCTCCGCTAGAGCTCCACGACCTCAGCTATTTTCCCTGACCTTTGGCCCGTGCCCTCGTGTGTGTGTCATCCCGAGTTACACTTCTTCTCCGACCACTCTGAATCCGCCACCTGCGGATACATGAGCATGAAAATCAACATCTCTCACTGCCTGCAGTGTCACAGGTCACCAGGTGTCTAGGCTCAGGCTGACCTTGGCTGTCTTCTGCCCAGGCAAGGAGCCTAATCCTTCAAAGGCAACGAGGACATGTGGTCATTGGCCGACATTCATTCTTTCATCCACACAGCGGTCTAGATGAGGCTAAAGAGGCCAGGTAGGCCAGGTGACGGCTGAGTGCGGGGCCTAAGGCTTCTTTCCCAATCACCATGGAGACAGCCACCGCAAGGCTGGCCGGAACTTCTGACGGGGACGGGTCACAAACACCCAGCCAATAGGAGAGGTCCAGCCTAAGCGGCCACTTCCGCAGTGCCCTCCATTTTACCCATGGACACACGACGGCCCCTTCTCTTTTGGGCCACAAAATCCAGGGCACCCAGGGAATCACCTCACAGTAGGCAGCCCCTGATGTGGACACGTTCCACACACTGGGCCGGCAGGCAGTTTCCACTTTTCCACTTACGCTAGGATATCAGTAGGCAAGGCGCCCTTCCTCAGCATCTATGGCCCCTCTGTGTATGTGTTCATTCGGAGAAATCTCTTCCTTCTGCCCCTGAGACACATCACAAGTATGAGGGGCCTGAGAGAGAGCCTAGACATGAAACGGGGGAGGCTTCTGGCTGTAGTGCTTCCCCGTGGGTAGAGAAGAGCAGGTAGTCTCTCTGGAAGGTCTTAGCTTCTGTTGACTGACATGGACAATACAGTAGGGGCGGACTCTGGCCAGGTGGAGCTTGTGGGCAGATGCAACCCCTCCGGCGACGAATAATTCCGCTGCTGCTTTGTATGGTGAAAACCTCCCCCCGCCAAGTGGGATGGGTAGAGAACACTGACCCACACCCTCCAGGGGCCTCTCCTGGGACTAAAGATCCCAACATGGTCTCAACGTCGTCACCCTCTCAGCACACACCTTTCCCGCACACGTAATCCTGCCTTTCTCCGGCAGGGCCCTATCCTACCAGGAAAAAGCAAGCCGCTCAAAAAGGCCGATGCCAGGGAAATCGAGGAAACACTGCCATTTTCCAAATTTTGGCTGTCTACATGTCCCCGCCTCCGCTGCAAGGCCGCGTATGTGGCCGGGCTCCGAAGGCAAGGCCGAAATCCTGGCAGCCTGGGCCCCAGCAGTCCCATGCTTTATGGACGGGGGGACACGGATGACCTGTTCGCCACATACAGGAGGGATCCTTGGGCCCTTCACTGGCTCGCCATTCAGCTCCACGACGTCCACTACCGGCCCTGGCCTTTGCTTTGGCTGGTGCCCCACGGAACGTGTGCTCCGGAGCGATGTTTCTCCACCCATCACTATCATTCTGCCACCAGGGGATGTGTGAGTGTGGGAGTCACCATTTGTCACTGGCAGCAGTGTCACAAGGCAGTAGACTTCCAGGTACCCGCTGACCTAGGCTGCCTTCTGCCCCAGGCAAGGTCCCCAATCCTTTATCCCAGATGCTGACACCCGGGCACTGGCGGACATTCATTTGGAGCAACACACAGGTCTGAGTGAGGGTCAGCGGGCCAGGTAGGTGAAGTCAAGGCCAGGTGGGCGGGGCTGAGGCTCCTTTGCCATCACCATAGAGACAGTCCCCCCACCGCAAGAGTGGGCGGACCTTGTGATGGGCCTGCTGACAAGACTTGAGCCAATGGCAGAGATCCGGCCCGCCAGGCAGATGACACAGGGCCCTCCATTGTGACCTATGACACCTAGTGGCCACAGGATTTGAGCACACCCTGGGAAAGGCTACGCAGGCACAAGGGAGCCCCTGGTGCGGACTGCTTCAGGGCATTGGCACAGCAGGCCAGGTACCTCTTTCCCACTTTCCTCAGGATATCACTACGCAAGGCGTCCCCACTCAGCATCTCTTGCCTCTCTCTGTCTCTCTCTGCTTGTGTTCCTTCTCTGAAATCTGTTCCTTCTCCCCCTTGTCACTTCACACCTTGGAGTGCCTGACAGAGGGCCTAGAGACCAAAGAGCAAAGGGGGAAGGCCTCTGGCTCTACTGGTTGCCCATGGGCAGAGAAGATCTGCTAGTCTATCTGGAAGGTCTAGAGAGTAGCCATTGATTGGGGAGCCACATCACGGGCGGACCTGGCCAGGTGAAGCTTGCTGACATGCAGCAGCCTCTCCGGAGACTACTAATTCCCCGGAGAACATTCTATGCAAATACCCGGCTGAGTGCCATGGGCAGAAAACATTGACACATACCTGCCAGAGGTCTATCCTGGGTCTGAAGAGTCCACCCTGGTCTCCAGCCACTCATCATCTCAGCACACACTTTGCCTGCACACGTGGAATCCGCCTCTCTCCACGAATGCCTTCTCCTGCTAGGAAACACACGATGGCACTCAGCCAAAGGAGAGCACAGGCAAAGTCAACTGAAGCCTCCATTTTCAAGAGTTTGCCCTCTGCTGGGCCACAGCCTCCGCTGGCACAGTGCATGTGTGTCACTTCTCCGAAGACAAGGCCGCAATCCGGGCGTCCAGGGCCCCAGCAGTCCAGAGTCTGCGCATGGCGGCATATGGATCACCTCTTTGCCACGTACAGGAGGGAGGCCTGGGCCCTACACTGGCTCCGCTAGAGCTCCACGACCTCAGCTATTTTCCCTGACCTTTGGCCCGTGCCCTCGTGTGTGTGTCATCCCGAGTTACACTTCTTCTCCGACCACTCTGAATCCGCCACCTGCGGATACATGAGCATGAAAATCAACATCTCTCACTGCCTGCAGTGTCACAGGTCACCAGGTGTCTAGGCTCAGGCTGACCTTGGCTGTCTTCTGCCCAGGCAAGGAGCCTAATCCTTCAAAGGCAACGAGGACATGTGGTCATTGGCCGACATTCATTCTTTCATCCACACAGCGGTCTAGATGAGGCTAAAGAGGCCAGGTAGGCCAGGTGACGGCTGAGTGCGGGGCCTAAGGCTTCTTTCCCAATCACCATGGAGACAGCCACCGCAAGGCTGGCCGGAACTTCTGACGGGGACGGGTCACAAACACCCAGCCAATAGGAGAGGTCCAGCCTAAGCGGCCACTTCCGCAGTGCCCTCCATTTTACCCATGGACACACGACGGCCCCTTCTCTTTTGGGCCACAAAATCCAGGGCACCCAGGGAATCACCTCACAGTAGGCAGCCCCTGATGTGGACACGTTCCACACACTGGGCCGGCAGGCAGTTTCCACTTTTCCACTTACGCTAGGATATCAGTAGGCAAGGCGCCCTTCCTCAGCATCTATGGCCCCTCTGTGTATGTGTTCATTCGGAGAAATCTCTTCCTTCTGCCCCTGAGACACATCACAAGTATGAGGGGCCTGAGAGAGAGCCTAGACATGAAACGGGGGAGGCTTCTGGCTGTAGTGCTTCCCCGTGGGTAGAGAAGAGCAGGTAGTCTCTCTGGAAGGTCTTAGCTTCTGTTGACTGACATGGACAATACAGTAGGGGCGGACTCTGGCCAGGTGGAGCTTGTGGGCAGATGCAACCCCTCCGGCGACGAATAATTCCGCTGCTGCTTTGTATGGTGAAAACCTCCCCCCGCCAAGTGGGATGGGTAGAGAACACTGACCCACACCCTCCAGGGGCCTCTCCTGGGACTAAAGATCCCAACATGGTCTCAACGTCGTCACCCTCTCAGCACACACCTTTCCCGCACACGTAATCCTGCCTTTCTCCGGCAGGGCCCTATCCTACCAGGAAAAAGCAAGCCGCTCAAAAAGGCCGATGCCAGGGAAATCGAGGAAACACTGCCATTTTCCAAATTTTGGCTGTCTACATGTCCCCGCCTCCGCTGCAAGGCCGCGTATGTGGCCGGGCTCCGAAGGCAAGGCCGAAATCCTGGCAGCCTGGGCCCCAGCAGTCCCATGCTTTATGGACGGGGGGACACGGATGACCTGTTCGCCACATACAGGAGGGATCCTTGGGCCCTTCACTGGCTCGCCATTCAGCTCCACGACGTCCACTACCGGCCCTGGCCTTTGCTTTGGCTGGTGCCCCACGGAACGTGTGCTCCGGAGCGATGTTTCTCCACCCATCACTATCATTCTGCCACCAGGGGATGTGTGAGTGTGGGAGTCACCATTTGTCACTGGCAGCAGTGTCACAAGGCAGTAGACTTCCAGGTACCCGCTGACCTAGGCTGCCTTCTGCCCCAGGCAAGGTCCCCAATCCTTTATCCCAGATGCTGACACCCGGGCACTGGCGGACATTCATTTGGAGCAACACACAGGTCTGAGTGAGGGTCAGCGGGCCAGGTAGGTGAAGTCAAGGCCAGGTGGGCGGGGCTGAGGCTCCTTTGCCATCACCATAGAGACAGTCCCCCCACCGCAAGAGTGGGCGGACCTTGTGATGGGCCTGCTGACAAGACTTGAGCCAATGGCAGAGATCCGGCCCGCCAGGCAGATGACACAGGGCCCTCCATTGTGACCTATGACACCTAGTGGCCACAGGATTTGAGCACACCCTGGGAAAGGCTACGCAGGCACAAGGGAGCCCCTGGTGCGGACTGCTTCAGGGCATTGGCACAGCAGGCCAGGTACCTCTTTCCCACTTTCCTCAGGATATCACTACGCAAGGCGTCCCCACTCAGCATCTCTTGCCTCTCTCTGTCTCTCTCTGCTTGTGTTCCTTCTCTGAAATCTGTTCCTTCTCCCCCTTGTCACTTCACACCTTGGAGTGCCTGACAGAGGGCCTAGAGACCAAAGAGCAAAGGGGGAAGGCCTCTGGCTCTACTGGTTGCCCATGGGCAGAGAAGATCTGCTAGTCTATCTGGAAGGTCTAGAGAGTAGCCATTGATTGGGTAGCCACATCACGGGCGGACCTGGCCAGGTGAAGCTTGCTGACATGCAGCAGCCTCTCCGGAGACTACTAATTCCGCGGAGAACATTCTATGCAAATACCCGGCCGAGTGCCATGGGCAGAAAACATTGACACATACCTGCCAGAGGTCTATCCTGGGTCTGAAGAGTCCACCCTGGTCTCCAGCCACTCATCATCTCAGCACACACTTTGCCTGCACACGTGGAATCCGCCTCTCTCCACGAATGCCTTCTCCTGCTAGGAAACACACGATGGCACTCAGCCAAAGGAGAGCACAGGCAAAGTCAACTGAAGCGTCCATTTTGAAGAGTTTGCCCTCTGCTGGGCCACAGCCTCCGCTGGCACAGTGCATGTGTGTCACTTCTCCGAAGACAAGGCCGCAATCCGGGCGTCCAGGGCCCCAGCAGTCCAGAGTCTGCGCATGGCGGCATATGGATCACCTCTTTGCCACGTACAGGAGGGAGGCCTGGGCCCTACACTGGCTCCGCTAGAGCTCCACGACCTCAGCTATTTTCCCTGACCTTTGGCCCGTGCCCTCGTGTGTGTGTCATCCCGAGTTACACTTCTTCTCCGACCACTCTGAATCCGCCACCTGCGGATACATGAGCATGAAAATCAACATCTCTCACTGCCTGCAGTGTCACAGGTCACCAGGTGTCTAGGCTCAGGCTGACCTTGGCTGTCTTCTGCCCAGGCAAGGAGCCTAATCCTTCAAAGGCAACGAGGACATGTGGTCATTGGCCGACATTCATTCTTTCATCCACACAGCGGTCTAGATGAGGCTAAAGAGGCCAGGTAGGCCAGGTGAAGGCTGAGTGCGGGGCCTAAGGCTTCTTTCCCAATCACCATGGAGACAGCCACCGCAAGGCTGGCCGGAACTTCTGACGGGGACGGGTCACAAACACCCAGCCAATAGGAGAGGTCCAGCCTAAGCGGCCACTTCCGCAGTGCCCTCCATTTTACCCATGGACACACGACGGCCCCTTCTCTTTTGGGCCACAAAATCCAGGGCACCCAGGGAATCACCTCACAGTAGGCAGCCCCTGATGTGGACACGTTCCACACACTGGGCCGGCAGGCAGGTTCCACTTTTCCACTTACGCTAGGATATCAGTAGGCAAGGCGCCCTTCCTCAGCATCTATGGCCCCTCTGTGTATGTGTTCATTCGGAGAAATCTCTTCCTTCTGCCCCTGAGACACATCACAAGTATGAGGGGCCTGAGAGAGAGCCTAGACATGAAACGGGGGAGGCTTCTGGCTGTAGTGCTTCCCCGTGGGTAGAGAAGAGCAGGTAGTCTCTCTGGAAGGTCTTAGCTTCTGTTGACTGACATGGACAATACAGTAGGGGCGGACCCTGGCCAGGTGGAGCTTGTGGGCAGATGCAACCCCTCCGGCGACGAATAATTCCGCTGCTGCTTTGTATGGTGAAAACCTCCCCCCGCCAAGTGGGATGGGTAGAGAACACTGACCCACACCCTCCAGGGGCCTCTCCTGGGACTAAAGATCCCAACATGGTCTCAACGTCGTCACCCTCTCAGCACACACCTTTCCCGCACACGTAATCCTGCCTTTCTCCGGCAGGGCCCTATCCTACCAGGAAAAAAAGCAAGCCGCTCAAAAAGGCCGATGCCAGGGAAATCGAGGAAACACTGCCATTTTCCAAATTTTGGCTGTCTACATGTCCCCGCCTCCGCTGCAAGGCCACGTATGTGGCCGGGCTCCGAAGGCAAGGCCGAAATCCTGGCAGCCTGGGCCCCAGCAGTCCCATGCTTTATGGACGGGGGGACACGGATGACCTGTTCGCCACATACAGGAGGGATCCTTGGGCCCTTCACTGGCTCGCCATTCAGCTCCACGACGTCCACTACCGGCCCTGGCCTTTGCTTTGGCTGGTGCCCCACGGAACGTGTGCTCCGGAGCGATGTTTCTCCACCCATCACTATCATTCTGCCACCAGGGGATGTGTGAGTGTGGGAGTCACCATTTGTCACTGGCAGCAGTGTCACAAGGCAGTAGACTTCCAGGTACCCGCTGACCTAGGCTGCCTTCTGCCCCAGGCAAGGTCCCCAATCCTTTATCCCAGATGCTGACACCCGGGCACTGGCGGACATTCATTTGGAGCAACACACAGGTCTGAGTGAGGGTCAGCGGGCCAGGTAGGTGAAGTCAAGGCCAGGTGGGCGGGGCTGAGGCTCCTTTGCCATCACCATAGAGACAGTCCCCCCACCGCAAGAGTGGGCGGAGCTTGTGATGGGCCTGCTGACAAGACTTGAGCCAATGGCAGAGATCCGGCCCGCCAGGCAGATGACACAGGGCCCTCCATTGTGACCTATGACACCTAGTGGCCACAGGATTTGAGCACACCCTGGGAAAGGCTACGCAGGCACAAGGGAGCCCCTGGTGCGGACTGCTTCAGGGCATTGGCACAGCAGGCCAGGTACCTCTTTCCCACTTTCCTCAGGATATCACTACGCAAGGCGTCCCCACTCAGCATCTCTTGCCTCTCTCTGTCTCTCTCTGCTTGTGTTCGTTCTCTGAAATCTCTTCCTTCTCCCCCTTGTCACTTCACACCTTGCAGTGCCTGACAGAGGGCCTAGAGACCAAAGAGCAAAGGGGGAAGCCCTCTGGCTCTACTGGTTGCCCATGGGCAGAGAAGATCTGCTAGTCTATCTGGAAGGTCTAGAGAGTAGCCATTGATTGGGGAGCCACATCACGGGCGGACCTGGCCAGGTGAAGCTTGCTGACATGCAGCAGCCTCTCCGGAGACTACTAATTCCGCGGAGAACATTCTATGCAAATACCCGGCCGAGTGCCATGGGCAGAAAACATTGACACATACCTGCCAGAGGTCTATCCTGGGTCTGAAGAGTCCACCCTGGTCTCCAGCCACTCATCATCTCAGCACACACTTTGCCTGCACACGTGGAATCTGCCTCTCTCCACAAATGCCTTCTCCTGCTAGGAAACACACGATGGCACTCAGCCAAAGGAGAGCACAGGCAAAGTCAACTGAAGCCTCCATTTTCAAGAGTTTGCCCTCTGCTGGGCCACAGCCTCCGCTGGCACAGTGCATGTGTGTCACTTCTCCGAAGACAAGGCCGCAATCCGGGCGTCCAGGGCCCCAGCAGTCCAGAGTCTGCGCATGGCGGCATATGGATCACCTCTTTGCCACGTACAGGAGGGAGGCCTGGGCCCTACACTGGCTCCGCTAGAGCTCCACGACCTCAGCTATTTTCCCTGACCTTTGGCCCGTGCCCTCGTGTGTGTGTCATCCCGAGTTACACTTCTTCTCCGACCACTCTGAATCCGCCACCTGCGGATACATGAGCATGAAAATCAACATCTCTCACTGCCTGCAGTGTCACAGGTCACCAGGTGTCTAGGCTCAGGCTGACCTTGGCTGTCTTCTGCCCAGGCAAGGAGCCTAATCCTTCAAAGGCAACGAGGACATGTGGTCATTGGCCGACATTCATTCTTTCATCCACACAGCGGTCTAGATGAGGCTAAAGAGGCCAGGTAGGCCAGGTGACGGCTGAGTGCGGGGCCTAAGGCTTCTTTCCCAATCACCATGGAGACAGCCACCGCAAGGCTGGCCGGAACTTCTGACGGGGACGGGTCACAAACACCCAGCCAATAGGAGAGGTCCAGCCTAAGCGGCCACTTCCGCAGTGCCCTCCATTTTACCCATGGACACACGACGGCCCCTTCTCTTTTGGGCCACAAAATCCAGGGCACCCAGGGAATCACCTCACAGTAGGCAGCCCCTGATGTGGACACGTTCCACACACTGGGCCGGCAGGCAGGTTCCACTTTTCCACTTACGCTAGGATATCAGTAGGCAAGGCGCCCTTCCTCAGCATCTATGGCCCCTCTGTGTATGTGTTCATTCGGAGAAATCTCTTCCTTCTGCCCCTGAGACACATCACAAGTATGAGGGGCCTGAGAGAGAGCCTAGACATGAAACGGGGGAGGCTTCTGGCTGTAGTGCTTCCCCGTGGGTAGAGAAGAGCAGGTAGTCTCTCTGGAAGGTCTTAGCTTCTGTTGACTGACATGGACAATACAGTAGGGGCGGACTCTGGCCAGGTGGAGCTTGTGGGCAGATGCAACCCCTCCGGCGACGAATAATTCCGCTGCTGCTTTGTATGGTGAAAACCTCCCCCCGCCAAGTGGGATGGGTAGAGAACACTGACCCACACCCTCCAGGGGCCTCTCCTGGGACTAAAGATCCCAACATGGTCTCAACGTCGTCACCCTCTCAGCACACACCTTTCCCGCACACGTAATCCTGCCTTTCTCCGGCAGGGCCCTATCCTACCAGGAAAAAGCAAGCCGCTCAAAAAGGCCGATGCCAGGGAAATCGAGGAAACACTGCCATTTTCCAAATTTTGGCTGTCTACATGTCCCCGCCTCCGCTGCAAGGCCGCGTATGTGGCCGGGCTCCGAAGGCAAGGCCGAAATCCTGGCAGCCTGGGCCCCAGCAGTCCCATGCTTTATGGACGGGGGGACACGGATGACCTGTTCGCCACATACAGGAGGGATCCTTGGGCCCTTCACTGGCTCGCCATTCAGCTCCACGACGTCCACTACCGGCCCTGGCCTTTGCTTTGGCTGGTGCCCCACGGAACGTGTGCTCCGGAGCGATGTTTCTCCACCCATCACTATCATTCTGCCACCAGGGGATGTGTGAGTGTGGGAGTCACCATTTGTCACTGGCAGCAGTGTCACAAGGCAGTAGACTTCCAGGTACCCGCTGACCTAGGCTGCCTTCTGCCCCAGGCAAGGTCCCCAATCCTTTATCCCAGATGCTGACACCCGGGCACTGGCGGACATTCATTTGGAGCAACACACAGGTCTGAGTGAGGGTCAGCGGGCCAGGTAGGTGAAGTCAAGGCCAGGTGGGCGGGGCTGAGGCTCCTTTGCCATCACCATAGAGACAGTCCCCCCACCGCAAGAGTGGGCGGACCTTGTGATGGGCCTGCTGACAAGACTTGAGCCAATGGCAGAGATCCGGCCCGCCAGGCAGATGACACAGGGCCCTCCATTGTGACCTATGACACCTAGTGGCCACAGGATTTGAGCACACCCTGGGAAAGGCTACGCAGGCACAAGGGAGCCCCTGGTGCGGACTGCTTCAGGGCATTGGCACAGCAGGCCAGGTACCTCTTTCCCACTTTCCTCAGGATATCACTACGCAAGGCGTCCCCACTCAGCATCTCTTGCCTCTCTCTGTCTCTGCTTGTGTTCGTTCTCTGAAATCTCTTCCTTCTCCCCTTTGTCACTTCACACCTTGGAGTGCCTGACAGAGGGCCTAGAGACCAAAGAGCAAAGGGGGAAGCCCTCTGGCTCTACTGGTTGCCCATGGGCAGAGAAGATCTGCTAGTCTATCTGGAAGGTCCAGAGAGTAGCCATTGATTGGGTAGCCACATCACGGGCGGACCTGGCCAGGTGAAGCTTGCTGACATGCAGCAGCCTCTCCGGAGACTACTAATTCCGCGGAGAACATTCTATGCAAATACCCGGCTGAGTGCCATGGGCAGAAAACATTGACACATACCTGCCAGAGGTCTATCCTGGGTCTGAAGAGTCCACCCTGGTCTCCAGCCACTCATCATCTCAGCACACACTTTGCCTGCACACGTGGAATCCGCCTCTCTCCACGAATGCCTTCTCCTGCTAGGAAACACACGATGGCACTCAGCCAAAGGAGAGCACAGGCAAAGTCAACTGAAGCCTCCATTTTCAAGAGTTTGCCCTCTGCTGGGCCACAGCCTCCGCTGGCACAGTGCATGTGTGTCACTTCTCCGAAGACAAGGCCGCAATCCGGGCGTCCAGGGCCCCAGCAGTCCAGAGTCTGCGCATGGCGGCATATGGATCACCTCTTTGCCACGTACAGGAGGGAGGCCTGGGCCCTACACTGGCTCCGCTAGAGCTCCACGACCTCAGCTATTTTCCCTGACCTTTGGCCCGTGCCCTCGTGTGTGTGTCATCCCGAGTTACACTTCTTCTCCGACCACTCTGAATCCGCCACCTGCGGATACATGAGCATGAAAATCAACATCTCTCACTGCCTGCAGTGTCACAGGTCACCAGGTGTCTAGGCTCAGGCTGACCTTGGCTGTCTTCTGCCCAGGCAAGGAGCCTAATCCTTCAAAGGCAACGAGGACATGTGGTCATTGGCCGACATTCATTCTTTCATCCACACAGCGGTCTAGATGAGGCTAAAGAGGCCAGGTAGGCCAGGTGACGGCTGAGTGCGGGGCCTAAGGCTTCTTTCCCAATCACCATGGAGACAGCCACCGCAAGGCTGGCCGGAACTTCTGACGGGGACGGGTCACAAACACCCAGCCAATAGGAGAGGTCCAGCCTAAGCGGCCACTTCCGCAGTGCCCTCCATTTTACCCATGGACACACGACGGCCCCTTCTCTTTTGGGCCACAAAATCCAGGGCACCCAGGGAATCACCTCACAGTAGGCAGCCCCTGATGTGGACACGTTCCACACACTGGGCCGGCAGGCAGTTTCCACTTTTCCACTTACGCTAGGATATCAGTAGGCAAGGTGCCCTTCCTCAGCATCTATGGCCCCTCTGTGTATGTGTTCATTCGGAGAAATCTCTTCCTTCTGCCCCTGAGACACATCACAAGTATGAGGGGCCTGAGAGAGAGCCTAGACATGAAACGGGGGAGGCTTCTGGCTGTAGTGCTTCCCCGTGGGTAGAGAAGAGCAGGTAGTCTCTCTGGAAGGTCTTAGCTTCTGTTGACTGACATGGACAATACAGTAGGGGCGGACTCTGGCCAGGTGGAGCTTGTGGGCAGATGCAACCCCTCCGGCGACGAATAATTCCGCTGCTGCTTTGTATGGTGAAAACCTCCCCCCGCCAAGTGGGATGGGTAGAGAACACTGACCCACACCCTCCAGGGGCCTCTCCTGGGACTAAAGATCCCAACATGGTCTCAACGTCGTCACCCTCTCAGCACACACCTTTCCCGCACACGTAATCCTGCCTTTCTCCGGCAGGGCCCTATCCTACCAGGAAAAAGCAAGCCGCTCAAAAAGGCCGATGCCAGGGAAATCGAGGAAACACTGCCATTTTCCAAATTTTGGCTGTCTACATGTCCCCGCCTCCGCTGCAAGGCCGCGTATGTGGCCGGGCTCCGAAGGCAAGGCCGAAATCCTGGCAGCCTGGGCCCCAGCAGTCCCATGGTTTATGGACGGGGGGACACGGATGACCTGTTCGCCACATACAGGAGGGATCCTTGGGCCCTTCACTGGCTCGCCATTCAGCTCCACGACGTCCACTACCGGCCCTGGCCTTTGCTTTGGCTGGTGCCCCACGGAACGTGTGCTCCGGAGCGATGTTTCTCCACCCATCACTATCATTCTGCCACCAGGGGATGTGTGAGTGTGGGAGTCACCATTTGTCACTGGCAGCAGTGTCACAAGGCAGTAGACTTCCAGGTACCTGCTGACCTAGGCTGCCTTCTGCCCCAGGCAAGGTCCCCAATCCTTTATCCCAGATGCTGACACCCGGGCACTGGCGGACATTCATTTGGAGCAACACACAGGTCTGAGTGAGGGTCAGCGGGCCAGGTAGGTGAAGTCAAGGCCAGGTGGGCGGGGCTGAGGCTCCTTTGCCATCACCATAGAGACAGTCCCCCCACCGCAAGAGTGGGCGGACCTTGTGATGGGCCTGCTGACAAGACTTGAGCCAATGGCAGAGATCCGGCCCGCCAGGCAGATGACACAGGGCCCTCCATTGTGACCTATGACACCTAGTGGCCACAGGATTTGAGCACACCCTGGGAAAGGCTACGCAGGCACAAGGGAGCCCCTGGTGCGGACTGCTTCAGGGCATTGGCACAGCAGGCCAGGTACCTCTTTCCCACTTTCCTCAGGATATCACTACGCAAGGCGTCCCCACTCAGCATCTCTTGCCTCTCTCTGTCTCTCTCTGCTTGTGTTCCTTCTCTGAAATCTGTTCCTTCTCCCCCTTGTCACTTCACACCTTGGAGTGCCTGACAGAGGGCCTAGAGACCAAAGAGCAAAGGGGGAAGGCCTCTGGCTCTACTGGTTGCCCATGGGCAGAGAAGATCTGCTAGTCTATCTGGAAGGTCTAGAGAGTAGCCATTGATTGGGTAGCCACATAACGGGCGGACCTGGCCAGGTGAAGCTTGCTGACATGCAGCAGCCTCTCCGGAGACTACTAATTCCGCGGAGAACATTCTATGCAAATACCCGGCTGAGTGCCATGGGCAGAAAACATTGACACATACCTGCCAGAGGTCTATCCTGGGTCTGAAGAGTCCACCCTGGTCTCCAGCCACTCATCATCTCAGCACACACTTTGCCTGCACACGTGGAATCCGCCTCTCTCCACGAATGCCTTCTCCTGCTAGGAAACACACGATGGCACTCAGCCAAAGGAGAGCACAGGCAAAGTCAACTGAAGCCTCCATTTTCAAGAGTTTGCCCTCTGCTGGGCCACAGCCTCCGCTGGCACAGTGCATGTGTGTCACTTCTCCGAAGACAAGGCCGCAATCCGGGCGTCCAGGGCCCCAGCAGTCCAGAGTCTGCGCATGGCGGCATATGGATCACCTCTTTGCCACGTACAGGAGGGAGGCCTGGGCCCTACACTGGCTCCGCTAGAGCTCCACGACCTCAGCTATTTTCCCTGACCTTTGGCCCGTGCCCTCGTGTGTGTGTCATCCCGAGTTACACTTCTTCTCCGACCACTCTGAATCCGCCACCTGAGGATACATGAGCATGAAAATCAACATCTCTCACTGCCTGCAGTGTCACAGGTCACCAGGTGTCTAGGCTCAGGCTGACCTTGGCTGTCTTCTGCCCAGGCAAGGAGCCTAATCCTTCAAAGGCAACGAGGACATGTGGTCATTGGCCGACATTCATTCTTTCATCCACACAGCGGTCTAGATGAGGCTAAAGAGGCCAGGTAGGCCAGGTGACGGCTGAGTGCGGGGCCTAAGGCTTCTTTCCCAATCACCATGGAGACAGCCACCGCAAGGCTGGCCGGAACTTCTGACGGGGACGGGTCACAAACACCCAGCCAATAGGAGAGGTCCAGCCTAAGCGGCCACTTCCGCAGTGCCCTCCATTTTACCCATGGACACACGACGGCCCCTTCTCTTTTGGGCCACAAAATCCAGGGCACCCAGGGAATCACCTCACAGTAGGCAGCCCCTGATGTGGACACGTTCCACACACTGGGCCGGCAGGCAGTTTCCACTTTTCCACTTACGCTAGGATATCAGTAGGCAAGGCGCCCTTCCTCAGCATCTATGGCCCCTCTGTGTATGTGTTCATTCGGAGAAATCTCTTCCTTCTGCCCCTGAGACACATCACAAGTATGAGGGGCCTGAGAGAGAGCCTAGACATGAAACGGGGGAGGCTTCTGGCTGTAGTGCTTCCCCGTGGGTAGAGAAGAGCAGGTAGTCTCTCTGGAAGGTCTTAGCTTCTGTTGACTGACATGGACAATACAGTAGGGGCGGACTCTGGCCAGGTGGAGCTTGTGGGCAGATGCAACCCCTCCGGCGACGAATAATTCCGCTGCTGCTTTGTATGGTGAAAACCTCCCCCCGCCAAGTGGGATGGGTAGAGAACACTGACCCACACCCTCCAGGGGCCTCTCCTGGGACTAAAGATCCCAACATGGTCTCAACGTCGTCACCCTCTCAGCACACACCTTTCCCGCACACGTAATCCTGCCTTTCTCCGGCAGGGCCCTATCCTACCAGGAAAAAGCAAGCCGCTCAAAAAGGCCGATGCCAGGGAAATCGAGGAAACACTGCCATTTTCCAAATTTTGGCTGTCTACATGTCCCCGCCTCCGCTGCAAGGCCGCGTATGTGGCCGGGCTCCGAAGGCAAGGCCGAAATCCTGGCAGCCTGGGCCCCAGCAGTCCCATGCTTTATGGACGGGGGGACACGGATGACCTGTTCGCCACATACAGGAGGGATCCTTGGGCCCTTCACTGGCTCGCCATTCAGCTCCACGACGTCCACTACCGGCCCTGGCCTTTGCTTTGGCTGGTGCCCCACGGAACGTGTGCTCCGGAGCGATGTTTCTCCACCCATCACTATCATTCTGCCACCAGGGGATGTGTGAGTGTGGGAGTCACCATTTGTCACTGGCAGCAGTGTCACAAGGCAGTAGACTTCCAGGTACCCGCTGACCTAGGCTGCCTTCTGCCCCAGGCAAGGTCCCCAATCCTTTATCCCAGATGCTGACACCCGGGCACTGGCGGACATTCGTTTGGAGCAACACACAGGTCTGAGTGAGGGTCAGCGGGCCAGGTAGGTGAAGTCAAGGCCAGGTGGGCGGGGCTGAGGCTCCTTTGCCATCACCATAGAGACAGTCCCCCCACCGCAAGAGTGGGCGGACCTTGTGATGGGCCTGCTGACAAGACTTGAGCCAATGGCAGAGATCCGGCCCGCCAGGCAGATGACACAGGGCCCTCCATTGTGACCTATGACACCTAGTGGCCACAGGATTTGAGCACACCCTGGGAAAGGCTACGCAGGCACAAGGGAGCCCCTGGTGCGGACTGCTTCAGGGCATTGGCACAGCAGGCCAGGTACCTCTTTCCCACTTTCCTCAGGATATCACTACGCAAGGCGTCCCCACTCAGCATCTCTTGCCTCTCTCTGTCTCTCTCTGCTTGTGTTCCTTCTCTGAAATCTGTTCCTTCTCCCCCTTGTCACTTCACACCTTGGAGTGCCTGACAGAGGGCCTAGAGACCAAAGAGCAAAGGGGGAAGGCCTCTGGCTCTACTGGTTGCCCATGGGCAGAGAAGATCTGCTAGTCTATCTGGAAGGTCTAGAGAGTAGCCATTGATTGGGTAGCCACATCACGGGCGGACCTGGCCAGGTGAAGCTTGCTGACATGCAGCAGCCTCTCCGGAGACTACTAATTCCGCGGAGAACATTCTATGCAAATACCCGGCTGAGTGCCATGGGCAGAAAACATTGACACATACCTGCCAGAGGTCTATCCTGGGTCTGAAGAGTCCACCCTGGTCTCCAGCCACTCATCATCTCAGCACACACTTTGCCTGCACACGTGGAATCCGCCTCTCTCCACGAATGCCTTCTCCTGCTAGGAAACACACGATGGCACTCAGCCAAAGGAGAGCACAGGCAAAGTCAACTGAAGCCTCCATTTTCAAGAGTTTGCCCTCTGCTGGGCCACAGCCTCCGCTGGCACAGTGCATGTGTGTCACTTCTCCGAAGACAAGGCCGCAATCCGGGCGTCCAGGGCCCCAGCAGTCCAGAGTCTGCGCATGGCGGCATATGGATCACCTCTTTGCCACGTACAGGAGGGAGGCCTGGGCCCTACACTGGCTCCGCTAGAGCTCCACGACCTCAGCTATTTTCCCTGACCTTTGGCCCGTGCCCTCGTGTGTGTGTCATCCCGAGTTACACTTCTTCTCCGACCACTCTGAATCCGCCACCTGCGGATACATGAGCATGAAAATCAACATCTCTCACTGCCTGCAGTGTCACAGGTCACCAGGTGTCTAGGCTCAGGCTGACCTTGGCTGTCTTCTGCCCAGGCAAGGAGCCTAATCCTTCAAAGGCAACGAGGACATGTGGTCATTGGCCGACATTCATTCTTTCATCCACACAGCGGTCTAGATGAGGCTAAAGAGGCCAGGTAGGCCAGGTGACGGCTGAGTGCGGGGCCTAAGGCTTCTTTCCCAATCACCATGGAGACAGCCACCGCAAGGCTGGCCGGAACTTCTGACGGGGACGGGTCACAAACACCCAGCCAATAGGAGAGGTCCAGCCTAAGCGGCCACTTCCGCAGTGCCCTCCATTTTACCCATGGACACACGACGGCCCCTTCTCTTTTGGGCCACAAAATCCAGGGCACCCAGGGAATCACCTCACAGTAGGCAGCCCCTGATGTGGACACGTTCCACACACTGGGCCGGCAGGCAGTTTCCACTTTTCCACTTACGCTAGGATATCAGTAGGCAAGGCGCCCTTCCTCAGCATCTATGGCCCCTCTGTGTATGTGTTCATTCGGAGAAATCTCTTCCTTCTGCCCCTGAGACACATCACAAGTATGAGGGGCCTGAGAGAGAGCCTAGACATGAAACGGGGGAGGCTTCTGGCTGTAGTGCTTCCCCGTGGGTAGAGAAGAGCAGGTAGTCTCTCTGGAAGGTCTTAGCTTCTGTTGACTGACATGGACAATACAGTAGGGGCGGACTCTGGCCAGGTGGAGCTTGTGGGCAGATGCAACCCCTCCGGCGACGAATAATTCCGCTGCTGCTTTGTATGGTGAAAACCTCCCCCCGCCAAGTGGGATGGGTAGAGAACACTGACCCACACCCTCCAGGGGCCTCTCCTGGGACTAAAGATCCCAACATGGTCTCAACGTCGTCACCCTCTCAGCACACACCTTTCCCGCACACGTAATCCTGCCTTTCTCCGGCAGGGCCCTATCCTACCAGGAAAAAGCAAGCCGCTCAAAAAGGCCGATGCCAGGGAAATCGAGGAAACACTGCCATTTTCCAAATTTTGGCTGTCTACATGTCCCCGCCTCCGCTGCAAGGCCGCGTATGTGGCCGGGCTCCGAAGGCAAGGCCGAAATCCTGGCAGCCTGGGCCCCAGCAGTCCCATGCTTTATGGACGGGGGGACACGGATGACCTGTTCGCCACATACAGGAGGGATCCTTGGGCCCTTCACTGGCTCGCCATTCAGCTCCAGGACGTCCACTTCCGGCCCTGTCCTTTGCTTTGGCTGGTGCCCGACGGAACGTGTGCTCCGGAGCGATGTTTCTCCACCCATCACTATCATTCTGCCACCAGGGGATGTGTGAGTGTGGGAGTCACCATTTGTCACTGGCAGCAGTGTCACAAGGCAGTAGACTTCCAGGTACCCGCTGACCTAGGCTGCCTTCTGCCCCAGGCAAGGTCCCCAATCCTTTATCCCAGATGCTGACACCCGGGCACTGGCGGACATTCGTTTGGAGCAACACACAGGTCTGAGTGAGGGTCAGCGGGCCAGGTAGGTGAAGTCAAGGCCAGGTGGGCGGGGCTGAGGCTCCTTTGCCATCACCATAGAGACAGTCCCCCCACCGCAAGAGTGGGCGGACCTTGTGATGGGCCTGCTGACAAGACTTGAGCCAATGGCAGAGATCCGGCCCGCCAGGCAGATGACACAGGGCCCTCCATTGTGACCTATGACACCTAGTGGCCACAGGATTTGAGCACACCCTGGGAAAGGCTACGCAGGCACAAGGGAGCCCCTGGTGCGGACTGCTTCAGGGCATTGGCACAGCAGGCCAGGTACCTCTTTCCCACTTTCCTCAGGATATCACTACGCAAGGCGTCCCCACTCAGCATCTCTTGCCTCTCTCTGTCTCTCTCTGCTTGTGTTCGTTCTCTGAAATCTCTTCCTTCTCCCCCTTGTCACTTCACACCTTGCAGTGCCTGACAGAGGGCCTAGAGACCAAAGAGCAAAGGGGGAAGGCCTCTGGCTCTACTGGTTGCCCATGGGCAGAGAAGATCTGCTAGTCTATCTGGAAGGTCTAGAGAGTAGCCATTGATTGGGTAGCCACATCACGGGCGGACCTGGCCAGGTGAAGCTTGCTGACATGCAGCAGCCTCTCCGGAGACTACTAATTCCGCGGAGAACATTCTATGCAAATACCCGGCTGAGTGCCATGGGCAGAAAACATTGACACATACCTGCCAGAGGTCTATCCTGGGTCTGAAGAGTCCACCCTGGTCTCCAGCCACTCATCATCTCAGCACACACTTTGCCTGCACACGTGGAATCCGCCTCTCTCCACGAATGCCTTCTCCTGCTAGGAAACACACGATGGCACTCAGCCAAAGGAGAGCACAGGCAAAGTCAACTGAAGCCTCCATTTTCAAGAGTTTGCCCTCTGCTGGGCCACAGCCTCCGCTGGCACAGTGCATGTGTGTCACTTCTCCGAAGACAAGGCCGCAATCCGGGCGTCCAGGGCCCCAGCAGTCCAGAGTCTGCGCATGGCGGCATATGGATCACCTCTTTGCCACGTACAGGAGGGAGGCCTGGGCCCTACACTGGCTCCGCTAGAGCTCCACGACCTCAGCTATTTTCCCTGACCTTTGGCCCGTGCCCTCGTGTGTGTGTCATCCCGAGTTACACTTCTTCTCCGACCACTCTGAATCCGCCACCTGCGGATACATGAGCATGAAAATCAACATCTCTCACTGCCTGCAGTGTCACAGGTCACCAGGTGTCTAGGCTCAGGCTGACCTTGGCTGTCTTCTGCCCAGGCAAGGAGCCTAATCCTTCAAAGGCAACGAGGACATGTGGTCATTGGCCGACATTCATTCTTTCATCCACACAGCGGTCTAGATGAGGCTAAAGAGGCCAGGTAGGCCAGGTGAAGGCTGAGTGCGGGGCCTAAGGCTTCTTTCCCAATCACCATGGAGACAGCCACCGCAAGGCTGGCCGGAACTTCTGACGGGGACGGGTCACAAACACCCAGCCAATAGGAGAGGTCCAGCCTAAGCGGCCACTTCCGCAGTGCCCTCCATTTTACCCATGGACACACGACGGCCCCTTCTCTTTTGGGCCACAAAATCCAGGGCACCCAGGGAATCACCTCACAGTAGGCAGCCCCTGATGTGGACACGTTCCACACACTGGGCCGGCAGGCAGGTTCCACTTTTCCACTTACGCTAGGATATCAGTAGGCAAGGCGCCCTTCCTCAGCATCTATGGCCCCTCTGTGTATGTGTTCATTCGGAGAAATCTCTTCCTTCTGCCCCTGAGACACATCACAAGTATGAGGGGCCTGAGAGAGAGCCTAGACATGAAACGGGGGAGGCTTCTGGCTGTAGTGCTTCCCCGTGGGTAGAGAAGAGCAGGTAGTCTCTCTGGAAGGTCTTAGCTTCTGTTGACTGACATGGACAATACAGTAGGGGCGGACTCTGGCCAGGTGGAGCTTGTGGGCAGATGCAACCCCTCCGGCGACGAATAATTCCGCTGCTGCTTTGTATGGTGAAAACCTCCCCCGGCCAAGTGGGATGGGTAGAGAACACTGACCCACACCCTCCAGGGGCCTCTCCTGAGACTAAAGATCCCAACATGGTCTCAACGTCGTCACCCTCTCAGCACACACCTTTCCTGCACACGTAATCCTGCCTTTCTCCGGCAGGGCCCTATCCTACCAGGAAAAAAAGCAAGCCGCTCAAAAAGGCCGATGCCAGGGAAATCGAGGAAACACTGCCATTTTCCAAATTTTGGCTGTCTACATGTCCCCGCCTCCGCTGCAAGGCCGCGTATGTGGCCGGGCTCCGAAGGCAAGGCCGAAATCCTGGCAGCCTGGGCCCCAGCAGTCCCATGCTTTATGGACGGGGGGACACGGATGACCTGTTCGCCACATACAGGAGGGATCCTTGGGCCCTTCACTGGCTCGCCATTCAGCTCCAGGACGTCCACTTCCGGCCCTGTCCTTTGCTTTGGCTGGTGCCCGACGGAACGTGTGCTCCGGAGCGATGTTTCTCCACCCATCACTATCATTCTGCCACCAGGGGATGTGTGAGTGTGGGAGTCACCATTTGTCACTGGCAGCAGTGTCACAAGGCAGTAGACTTCCAGGTACCCGCTGACCTAGGCTGCCTTCTGCCCCAGGCAAGGTCCCCAATCCTTTATCCCAGATGCTGACACCCGGGCACTGGCGGACATTCATTTGGAGCAACACACAGGTCTGAGTGAGGGTCAGCGGGCCAGGTAGGTGAAGTCAAGGCCAGGTGGGCGGGGCTGAGGCTCCTTTGCCATCACCATAGAGACAGTCCCCCCACCGCAAGAGTGGGCGGAGCTTGTGATGGGCCTGCTGACAAGACTTGAGCCAATGGCAGAGATCCGGCCCGCCAGGCAGATGACACAGGGCCCTCCATTGTGACCTATGACACCTAGTGGCCACAGGATTTGAGCACACCCTGGGAAAGGCTACGCAGGCACAAGGGAGCCCCTGGTGCGGACTGCTTCAGGGCATTGGCACAGCAGGCCAGGTACCTCTTTCCCACTTTCCTCAGGATATCACTACGCAAGGCATCCCCACTCAGCATCTCTTGCCTCTCTCTGTCTCTCTCTGCTTGTGTTCGTTCTCTGAAATCTCTTCCTTCTCCCCCTTGTCACTTCACACCTTGGAGTGCCTGACAGAGGGCCCAATGACCAAAGAGCAAAGGGGGAAGGCCTCTGGCTCTACTGGTTGCCCATGGGCAGAGAAGATCTGCTAGTCTATCTGGAAGGTCTAGAGAGTAGCCATTGATTGGGGAGCCACATCACGGGCGGACCTGGCCAGGTGAAGCTTGCTGACATGCAGCAGCCTCTCCGGAGACTACTAATTCCCCGGAGAACATTCTATGCAAATACCCGGCTGAGTGCCATGGGCAGAAAACATTGACACATACCTGCCAGAGGTCTATCCTGGGTCTGAAGAGTCCACCCTGGTCTCCAGCCACTCATCATCTCAGCACACACTTTGCCTGCACACGTGGAATCCGCCTCTCTCCACGAATGCCTTCTCCTGCTAGGAAACACACGATGGCACTCAGCCAAAGGAGAGCACAGGCAAAGTCAACTGAAGCCTCCATTTTCAAGAGTTTGCCCTCTGCTGGGCCACAGCCTCCGCTGGCACAGTGCATGTGTGTCACTTCTCCGAAGACAAGGCCGCAATCCGGGCGTCCAGGGCCCCAGCAGTCCAGAGTCTGCGCATGGCGGCATATGGATCACCTCTTTGCCACGTACAGGAGGGAGGCCTGGGCCCTACACTGGCTCCGCTAGAGCTCCACGACCTCAGCTATTTTCCCTGACCTTTGGCCCGTGCCCTCGTGTGTGTGTCATCCCGAGTTACACTTCTTCTCCGACCACTCTGAATCCGCCACCTGCGGATACATGAGCATGAAAATCAACATCTCTCACTGCCTGCAGTGTCACAGGTCACCAGGTGTCTAGGCTCAGGCTGACCTTGGCTGTCTTCTGCCCAGGCAAGGAGCCTAATCCTTCAAAGGCAACGAGGACATGTGGTCATTGGCCGACATTCATTCTTTCATCCACACAGCGGTCTAGATGAGGCTAAAGAGGCCAGGTAGGCCAGGTGAAGGCTGAGTGCGGGGCCTAAGGCTTCTTTCCCAATCACCATGGAGACAGCCACCGCAAGGCTGGCCGGAACTTCTGACGGGGATGGGTCACAAACACCCAGCCAATAGGAGAGGTCCAGCCTAAGCGGCCACTTCCGCAGTGCCCTCCATTTTACCCATGGACACACGACGGCCCCTTCTCTTTTGGGCCACAAAATCCAGGGCACCCAGGGAATCACCTCACAGTAGGCAGCCCCTGATGTGGACACGTTCCACACCCTGGGCCGGCAGGCAGGTTCCACTTTTCCACTTACGCTAGGATATCAGTAGGCAAGGCGCCCTTCCTCAGCATCTATGGCCCTTCTGTGTATGTGTTCATTCGGAGAAATCTCTTCCTTCTGCCCCTGAGACACATCACAAGTATGAGGGGCCTGAGAGAGAGCCTAGACATGAAACGGGGGAGGCTTCTGGCTGTAGTGCTTCCCCGTGGGTAGAGAAGAGCAGGTAGTCTCTCTGGAAGGTCTTAGCTTCTGTTGACTGACATGGACAATACAGTAGGGGCGGACTCTGGCCAGGTGGAGCTTGTGGGCAGATGCAACCCCTCCGGCGACGAATAATTCCGCTGCTGCTTTGTATGGTGAAAACCTCCCCCCGCCAAGTGGGATGGGTAGAGAACACTGACCCACACCCTCCAGGGGCCTCTCCTGGGACTAAAGATCCCAACATGGTCTCAACGTCGTCACCCTCTCAGCACACACTTTTCCCGCACACGTAATCCAGCCTTTCTCCGGCAGGGCCCTATCCTACCAGGAAAAAAAGCAAGCCGCTCAAAAAGGCCGATGCCAGGGAAATCGAGGAAACACTGCCATTTTCCAAATTTTGCCTGTCTACATGTCCCCGCCTCCGCTGCAAGGCCGCGTATGTGGCCGGGCTCCGAAGGCAAGGCCGAAATCCTGGCAGCCTGGGCCCCAGCAGTCCCATGGTTTATGGACGGGGGGACACGGATGACCTGTTCGCCACATACAGGAGGGATCCTTGGGCCCTTCACTGGCTCGCCATTCAGCTCCACGACGTCCACTACCGGCCCTGGCCTTTGCTTTGGCTGGTGCCCCACGGAACGTGTGCTCCGGAGCGATGTTTCTCCACCCATCACTATCATTCTGCCACCAGGGGATGTGTGAGTGTGGGAGTCACCATTTGTCACTGGCAGCAGTGTCACAAGGCAGTAGACTTCCAGGTACCCGCTGACCTAGGCTGCCTTCTGCCCCAGGCAAGGTCCCCAATCCTTTATCCCAGATGCTGACACCCGGGCACTGGCGGACATTCATTTGGAGCAACACACAGGTCTGAGTGAGGGTCAGCGGGCCAGGTAGGTGAAGTCAAGGCCAGGTGGGCGGGGCTGAGGCTCCTTTGCCATCACCATAGAGACAGTCCCCCCACCGCAAGAGTGGGCGGAGCTTGTGATGGGCCTGCTGACAAGACTTGAGCCAATGGCAGAGATCCAGCCCGCCAGGCAGATGACACAGGGCCCTCCATTGTGACCTATGACACCTAGTGGCCACAGGATTTGAGCACACCCTGGGAAAGGCTACGCAGGCACAAGGGAGCCCCTGGTGCGGACTGCTTCAGGGCATTGGCACAGCAGGCCAGGTACCTCTTTCCCACTTTCCTCAGGATATCACTACGCAAGGCATCCCCACTCAGCATCTCTTGCCTCTCTCTGTCTCTCTCTGGATGTGTTCGTTCTCTGAAATCTCTTCCTTCTCCCCCTTGTCACTTCACACCTTGCAGTGCCTGACAGAGGGCCTAGAGACCAAAGAGCAAAGGGGGAAGGCCTCTGGCTCTACTGGTTGCCCATGGGCAGAGAAGATCTGCTAGTCTATATGGAAGGTCTAGAGAGTAGCCATTGATTGGGGAGCCACATCACGGGCGGACCTGGCCAGGTGAAGCTTGCTGACATGCAGCAGCCTCTCCGGAGACTACTAATTCCGCGGAGAACATTCTATGCAAATACCCGGCTGAGTGCCATGGGCAGAAAACATTGACACATACCTGCCAGAGGTCTATCCTGGGTCTGAAGAGTCCACCCTGGTCTCCAGCCACTCATCATCTCAGCACACACTTTGCCTGCACACGTGGAATCCGCCTCTCTCCACGAATGCCTTCTCCTGCTAGGAAACACACGATGGCACTCAGCCAAAGGAGAGCACAGGCAAAGTCAACTGAAGCCTCCATTTTCAAGAGTTTGCCCTCTGCTGGGCCACAGCCTCCGCTGGCACAGTGCATGTGTGTCACTTCTCCGAAGACAAGGCCGCAATCCGGGCGTCCAGGGCCCCAGCAGTCCAGAGTCTGCGCATGGCGGCATATGGATCACCTCTTTGCCACGTACAGGAGGGAGGCCTGGGCCCTACACTGGCTCCGCTAGAGCTCCACGACCTCAGCTATTTTCCCTGACCTTTGGCCCGTGCCCTCGTGTGTGTGTCATCCCGAGTTACACTTCTTCTCCGACCACTCTGAATCCGCCACCTGCGGATACATGAGCATGAAAATCAACATCTCTCACTGCCTGCAGTGTCACAGGTCACCAGGTGTCTAGGCTCAGGCTGACCTTGGCTGTCTTCTGCCCAGGCAAGGAGCCTAATCCTTCAAAGGCAACGAGGACATGTGGTCATTGGCCGACATTCATTCTTTCATCCACACAGCGGTCTAGATGAGGCTAAAGAGGCCAGGTAGGCCAGGTGAAGGCTGAGTGCGGGGCCTAAGGCTTCTTTCCCAATCACCATGGAGACAGCCACCGCAAGGCTGGCCGGAACTTCTGACGGGGATGGGTCACAAACACCCAGCCAATAGGAGAGGTCCAGCCTAAGCGGCCACTTCCGCAGTGCCCTCCATTTTACCCATGGACACACGACGGCCCCTTCTCTTTTGGGCCACAAAATCCAGGGCACCCAGGGAATCACCTCACAGTAGGCAGCCCCTGATGTGGACACGTTCCACACCCTGGGCCGGCAGGCAGGTTCCACTTTTCCACTTACGCTAGGATATCAGTAGGCAAGGCGCCCTTCCTCAGCATCTATGGCCCTTCTGTGTATGTGTTCATTCGGAGAAATCTCTTCCTTCTGCCCCTGAGACACATCACAAGTATGAGGGGCCTGAGAGAGAGCCTAGACATGAAACGGGGGAGGCTTCTGGCTGTAGTGCTTCCCCGTGGGTAGAGAAGAGCAGGTAGTCTCTCTGGAAGGTCTTAGCTTCTGTTGACTGACATGGACAATACAGTAGGGGCGGACTCTGGCCAGGTGGAGCTTGTGGGCAGATGCAACCCCTCCGGCGACGAATAATTCCGCTGCTGCTTTGTATGGTGAAAACCTCCCCCCGCCAAGTGGGATGGGTAGAGAACACTGACCCACACCCTCCAGGGGCCTCTCCTGGGACTAAAGATCCCAACATGGTCTCAACGTCGTCACCCTCTCAGCACACACCTTTCCTGCACACGTAATCCTGCCTTTCTCCGGCAGGGCCCTATCCTACCAGGAAAAAAAGCAAGCCGCTCAAAAAGGCCGATGCCAGGGAAATCGAGGAAACACTGCCATTTTCCAAATTTTGCCTGTCTACATGTCCCCGCCTCCGCTGCAAGGCCGCGTATGTGGCCGGGCTCCGAAGGCAAGGCCGAAATCCTGGCAGCCTGGGCCCCAGCAGTCCCATGCTTTATGGACGGGGGGACACGGATGACCTGTTCGCCACATACAGGAGGGATCCTTGGGCCCTTCACTGGCTCACCATTCAGCTCCACGACGTCCACTACCGGCCCTGGCCTTTGCTTTGGCTGGTGCCCCACGGAACGTGTGCTCCGGAGCGATGTTTCTCCACCCATCACTATCATTCTGCCACCAGGGGATGTGTGAGTGTGGGAGTCACCATTTGTCACTGGCAGCAGTGTCACAAGGCAGTAGACTTCCAGGTACCCGCTGACCTAGGCTGCCTTCTGCCCCAGGCAAGGTCCCCAATCCTTTATCCCAGATGCTGACACCCGGGCACTGGCGGACATTCATTTGGAGCAACACACAGGTCTGAGTGAGGGTCAGCGGGCCAGGTAGGTGAAGTCAAGGCCAGGTGGGCGGGGCTGAGGCTCCTTTGCCATCACCATAGAGACAGTCCCCCCACCGCAAGAGTGGGCGGAGCTTGTGATGGGCCTGCTGACAAGACTTGAGCCAATGGCAGAGATCCGGCCCGCCAGGCAGATGACACAGGGCCCTCCATTGTGACCTATGACACCTAGTGGCCACAGGATTTGAGCACACCCTGGGAAAGGCTACGCAGGCACAAGGGAGCCCCTGGTGCGGACTGCTTCAGGGCATTGGCACAGCAGGCCAGGTACCTCTTTCCCACTTTCCTCAGGATATCACTACGCAAGGCGTCCCCACTCAGCATCTCTTGCCTCTCTCTGTCTCTCTCTGGATGTGTTCGTTCTCTGAAATCTCTTCCTTCTCCCCCTTGTCACTTCACACCTTGGAGTGCCTGACAGAGGGCCTAGAGACCAAAGAGCAAAGGGGGAAGGCCTCTGGCTCTACTGGTTGCCCATGGGCAGAGAAGATCTGCTAGTCTATCTGGAAGGTCTAGAGAGTAGCCATTGATTGGGGAGCCACATCACGGGCGGACCTGGCCAGGTGAAGCTTGCTGACATGCAGCAGCCTCTCCGGAGACTACTAATTCCCCGGAGAACATTCTATGCAAATACCCGGCTGAGTGCCATGGGCAGAAAACATTGACACATACCTGCCAGAGGTCTATCCTGGGTCTGAAGAGTCCACCCTGGTCTCCAGCCACTCATCATCTCAGCACACACTTTGCCTGCACACGTGGAATCCGCCTCTCTCCACGAATGCCTTCTCCTGCTAGGAAACACACGATGGCACTCAGCCAAAGGAGAGCACAGGCAAAGTCAACTGAAGCCTCCATTTTCAAGAGTTTGCCCTCTGCTGGGCCACAGCCTCCGCTGGCACAGTGCATGTGTGTCACTTCTCCGAAGACAAGGCCGCAATCCGGGCGTCCAGGGCCCCAGCAGTCCAGAGTCTGCGCATGGCGGCATATGGATCACCTCTTTGCCACGTACAGGAGGGAGGCCTGGGCCCTACACTGGCTCCGCTAGAGCTCCACGACCTCAGCTATTTTCCCTGACCTTTGGCCCGTGCCCTCGTGTGTGTGTCATCCCGAGTTACACTTCTTCTCCGACCACTCTGAATCCGCCACCTGCGGATACATGAGCATGAAAATCAACATCTCTCACTGCCTGCAGTGTCACAGGTCACCAGGTGTCTAGGCTCAGGCTGACCTTGGCTGTCTTCTGCCCAGGCAAGGAGCCAATCCTTCAAAGGCAACGAGGACATGGGTCATTGGCCGACATTCATTCTTTCATCCACACAGCGGTCTAGATGAGGCTAAAGAGGCCAGGTAGGCCAGGTGAAGGCTGAGTGCGGGGCCTAAGGCTTCTTTCCCAATCACCATGGAGACAGCCACCGCAAGGCTGGCCGGAACTTCTGACGGGGACGGGTCACAAACACCCAGCCAATAGGAGAGGTCCAGCCTAAGCGGCCACTTCCGCAGTGCCCTCCATTTTACCCATGGACACACGACGGCCCCTTCTCTTTTGGGCCACAAAATCCAGGGCACCCAGGGAATCACCTCACAGTAGGCAGCCCCTGATGTGGACACGTTCCACACACTGGGCCGGCAGGCAGGTTCCACTTTTCCACTTACGCTAGGATATCAGTAGGCAAGGCGCCCTTCCTCAGCATCTATGGCCCCTCTGTGTATGTGTTCATTCGGAGAAATCTCTTCCTTCTGCCCCTGAGACACATCACAAGTATGAGGGGCCTGAGAGAGAGCCTAGACATGAAACGGGGGAGGCTTCTGGCTGTAGTGCTTCCCCGTGGGTAGAGAAGAGCAGGTAGTCTCTCTGGAAGGTCTTAGCTTCTGTTGACTGACATGGACAATACAGTAGGGGCGGACTCTGGCCAGGTGGAGCTTGTGGGCAGATGCAACCCCTCCGGCGACGAATAATTCCGCTGCTGCTTTGTATGGTGAAAACCTCCCCCCGCCAAGTGGGATGGGTAGAGAACACTGACCCACACCCTCCAGGGGCCTCTCCTGGGACTAAAGATCCCAACATGGTCTCAACGTCGTCACCCTCTCAGCACACACCTTTCCTGCACACGTAATCCTGCCTTTCTCCGGCAGGGCCCTATCCTACCAGGAAAAAAAGCAAGCCGCTCAAAAAGGCCGATGCCAGGGAAATCGAGGAAACACTGCCATTTTCCAAATTTTGGCTGTCTACATGTCCCCGCCTCCGCTGCAAGGCCGCGTATGTGGCCGGGCTCCGAAGGCAAGGCCGAAATCCTGGCAGCCTGGGCCCCAGCAGTCCCATGCTTTATGGACGGGGGGACACGGATGACCTGTTCGCCACATACAGGAGGGATCCTTGGGCCCTTCACTGGCTCGCCATTCAGCTCCACGACGTCCACTTCCGGCCCTGGCCTTTGCTTTGGCTGGTGCCCCATGGAACGTGTGCTCCGGAGCGATGTTTCTCCACCCATCACTATCATTCTGCCACCAGGGGATGTGTGAGTGTGGGAGTCACCATTTGTCACTGGCAACAGTGTCACAAGGCAGTAGACTTCCAGGTACCCGCTGACCTAGGCTGCCTTCTGCCCCAGGCAAGGTCCCCAATCCTTTATCCCAGATGCTGACACCCGGGCACTGGCGGACATTCATTTGGAGCAACACACAGGTCTGAGTGAGGGTCAGCGGGCCAGGTAGGTGAAGTCAAGGCCAGGTGGGCGGGGCTGAGGCTCCTTTGCCATCACCATAGAGACAGTCCCCCCACCGCAAGAGTGGGCGGAGCTTGTGATGGGCCTGCTGACAAGACTTGAGCCAATGGCAGAGATCCGGCCCGCCAGGCAGATGACACAGGGCCCTCCATTGTGACCTATGACACCTAGTGGCCACAGGATTTGAGCACACCCTGGGAAAGGCTACGCAGGCACAAGGGAGCCCCTGGTGCGGACTGCTTCAGGGCATTGGCACAGCAGGCCAGGTACCTCTTTCCCACTTTCCTCAGGATATCACTACGCAAGGCGTCCCCACTCAGCATCTCTTGCCTCTCTCTGTCTCTCTCTGGATGTGTTCGTTCTCTGAAATCTCTTCCTTCTCCCCCTTGTCACTTCACACCTTGGAGTGCCTGACAGAGGGCCTAGAGACCAAAGAGCAAAGGGGGAAGGCCTCTGGCTCTACTGGTTGCCCATGGGCAGAGAAGATCTGCTAGTCTATCTGGAAGGTCTAGAGAGTAGCCATTGATTGGGGAGCCACATCACGGGCGGACCTGGCCAGGTGAAGCTTGCTGACATGCAGCAGCCTCTCCGGAGACTACTAATTCCCCGGAGAACATTCTATGCAAATACCCGGCTGAGTGCCATGGGCAGAAAACATTGACACATACCTGCCAGAGGTCTATCCTGGGTCTGAAGAGTCCACCCTGGTCTCCAGCCACTCATCATCTCAGCACACACTTTGCCTGCACACGTGGAATCCGCCTCTCTCCACGAATGCCTTCTCCTGCTAGGAAACACACGATGGCACTCAGCCAAAGGAGAGCACAGGCAAAGTCAACTGAAGCCTCCATTTTCAAGAGTTTGCCCTCTGCTGGGCCACAGCCTCCGCTGGCACAGTGCATGTGTGTCACTTCTCCGAAGACAAGGCCGCAATCCGGGCGTCCAGGGCCCCAGCAGTCCAGAGTCTGCGCATGGCGGCATATGGATCACCTCTTTGCCACGTACAGGAGGGAGGCCTGGGCCCTACACTGGCTCCGCTAGAGCTCCACGACCTCAGCTATTTTCCCTGACCTTTGGCCCGTGCCCTCGTGTGTGTGTCATCCCGAGTTACACTTCTTCTCCGACCACTCTGAATCCGCCACCTGCGGATACATGAGCATGAAAATCAACATCTCTCACTGCCTGCAGTGTCACAGGTCACCAGGTGTCTAGGCTCAGGCTGACCTTGGCTGTCTTCTGCCCAGGCAAGGAGCCTAATCCTTCAAAGGCAACGAGGACATGTGGTCATTGGCCGACATTCATTCTTTCATCCACACAGCGGTCTAGATGAGGCTAAAGAGGCCAGGTAGGCCAGGTGAAGGCTGAGTGCGGGGCCTAAGGCTTCTTTCCCAATCACCATGGAGACAGCCACCGCAAGGCTGGCCGGAACTTCTGACGGGGACGGGTCACAAACACCCAGCCAATAGGAGAGGTCCAGCCTAAGCGGCCACTTCCGCAGTGCCCTCCATTTTACCCATGGACACACGACGGCCCCTTCTCTTTTGGGCCACAAAATCCAGGGCACCCAGGGAATCACCTCACAGTAGGCAGCCCCTGATGTGGACACGTTCCACACACTGGGCCGGCAGGCAGGTTCCACTTTTCCACTTACGCTAGGATATCAGTAGGCAAGGCGCCCTTCCTCAGCATCTATGGCCCCTCTGTGTATGTGTTCATTCGGAGAAATCTCTTCCTTCTGCCCCTGAGACACATCACAAGTATGAGGGGCCTGAGAGAGAGCCTAGACATGAAACGGGGGAGGCTTCTGGCTGTAGTGCTTCCCCGTGGGTAGAGAAGAGCAGGTAGTCTCTCTGGAAGGTCTTAGCTTCTGTTGACTGACATGGACAATACAGTAGGGGCGGACTCTGGCCAGGTGGAGCTTGTGGGCAGATGCAACCCCTCCGGCGACGAATAATTCCGCTGCTGCTTTGTATGGTGAAAACCTCCCCCCGCCAAGTGGGATGGGTAGAGAACACTGACCCACACCCTCCAGGGGCCTCTCCTGGGACTAAAGATCCCAACATGGTCTCAACGTCGTCACCCTCTCAGCACACACCTTTCCTGCACACGTAATCCTGCCTTTCTCCGGCAGGGCCCTATCCTACCAGGAAAAAAAGCAAGCCGCTCAAAAAGGCCGATGCCAGGGAAATCGAGGAAACACTGCCATTTTCCAAATTTTGGCTGTCTACATGTCCCCGCCTCCGCTGCAAGGCCGCGTATGTGGCCGGGCTCCGAAGGCAAGGCCGAAATCCTGGCAGCCTGGGCCCCAGCAGTCCCATGCTTTATGGACGGGGGGACACGGATGACCTGTTCGCCACATACAGGAGGGATCCTTGGGCCTTTCACTGGCTCGCCATTCAGCTCCACGACGTCAACTTCCGGCCCTGGCCTTTGCTTTGGCTGGTGCCCCACGGAACGTGTGCTCTGGAGCGATGTTTCTCCACCCATCACTATCATTCTGCCACCAGGGGATGTGTGAGTGTGGGAGTCACCATTTGTCACTGGCAACAGTGTCACAAGGCAGTAGACTTCCAGGTACCCGCTGACCTAGGCTGCCTTCTGCCCCAGGCAAGGTCCCCAATCCTTTATCCCAGATGCTGACACCCGGGCACTGGCGGACATTCATTTGGAGCAACACACAGGTCTGAGTGAGGGTCAGCGGGCCAGGTAGGTGAAGTCAAGGCCAGGTGGGCGGGGCTGAGGCTCCTTTGCCATCACCATAGAGACAGTCCCCCCACCGCAAGAGTGGGCGGACCTTGTGATGGGCCTGCTGACAAGACTTGAGCCAATGGCAGAGATCCGGCCCGCCAGGCAGATGACACAGGGCCCTCCATTGTGACCTATGACACCTAGTGGCCACAGGATTTGAGCACACCCTGGGAAAGGCTACGCAGGCACAAGGGAGCCCCTGGTGCGGACTGCTTCAGGGCATTGGCACAGCAGGCCAGGTACCTCTTTCCCACTTTCCTCAGGATATCACTACGCAAGGCGTCCCCACTCAGCATCTCTTGCCTCTCTCTGTCTCTCTCTGCTTGTGTTCCTTCTCTGAAATCTGTTCCTTATCCCCCTTGTCACTTCACACCTTGGAGTGCCTGACAGAGGGCCTAGAGACCAAAGAGCAAAGGGGGAAGGCCTCTGGCTCTACTGGTTGCCCATGGGCAGAGAAGATCTGCTAGTCTATCTGGAAGGTCTAGAGAGTAGCCATTGATTGGGGAGCCACATCACGGGCGGACCTGGCCAGGTGAAGCTTGCTGACATGCAGCAGCCTCTCCGGAGACTACTAATTCCCCGGAGAACATTCTATGCAAATACCCGGCTGAGTGCCATGGGCAGAAAACATTGACACATACCTGCCAGAGGTCTATCCTGGGTCTGAAGAGTCCACCCTGGTCTCCAGCCACTCATCATCTCAGCACACACTTTGCCTGCACACGTGGAATCCGCCTCTCTCCACGAATGCCTTCTCCTGCTAGGAAACACACGATGGCACTCAGCCAAAGGAGAGCACAGGCAAAGTCAACTGAAGCGTCCATTTTCAAGAGTTTGCCCTCTGCTGGGCCACAGCCTCCGCTGGCACAGTGCATGTGTGTCACTTCTCCGAAGACAAGGCCGCAATCCGGGCGTCCAGGGCCCCAGCAGTCCAGAGTCTGCGCATGGCGGCATATGGATCACCTCTTTGCCACGTACAGGAGGGAGGCCTGGGCCCTACACTGGCTCCGCTAGAGCTCCACGACCTCAGCTATTTTCCCTGACCTTTGGCCCGTGCCCTCGTGTGTGTGTCATCCCGAGTTACACTTCTTCTCCGACCACTCTGAATCCGCCACCTGCGGATACATGAGCATGAAAATCAACATCTCTCACTGCCTGCAGTGTCACAGGTCACCAGGTGTCTAGGCTCAGGCTGACCTTGGCTGTCTTCTGCCCAGGCAAGGAGCCTAATCCTTCAAAGGCAACGAGGACATGTGGTCATTGGCCGACATTCATTCTTTCATCCACACAGTGGTCTAGATGAGGCTAAAGAGGCCAGGTAGGCCAGGTGAAGGCTGAGTGCGGGGCCTAAGGCTTCTTTCCCAATCACCATGGAGACAGCCACCGCAAGGCTGGCCGGAACTTCTGACGGGGACGGGTCACAAACACCCAGCCAATAGGAGAGGTCCAGCCTAAGCGGCCACTTCCGCAGTGCCCTCCATTTTACCCATGGACACACGACGGCCCCTTCTCTTTTGGGCCACAAAATCCAGGGCACCCAGGGAATCACCTCACAGTAGGCAGCCCCTGATGTGGACACGTTCCACACACTGGGCCGGCAGGCAGGTTCCACTTTTCCACTTACGCTAGGATATCAGTAGGCAAGGCGCCCTTCCTCAGCATCTATGGCCCCTCTGTGTATGTGTTCATTCGGAGAAATCTCTTCCTTCTGCCCCTGAGACACATCACAAGTATGAGGGGCCTGAGAGAGAGCCTAGACATGAAACGGGGGAGGCTTCTGGCTGTAGTGCTTCCCCGTGGGTAGAGAAGAGCAGGTAGTCTCTCTGGAAGGTCTTAGCTTCTGTTGACTGACATGGACAATACAGTAGGGGCGGACCCTGGCCAGGTGGAGCTTGTGGGCAGATGCAACCCCTCCGGCGACGAATAATTCCGCTGCTGCTTTGTATGGTGAAAACCTCCCCCCGCCAAGTGGGATGGGTAGAGAACACTGACCCACACCCTCCAGGGGCCTCTCCTGGGACTAAAGATCCCAACATGGTCTCAACGTCGTCACCCTCTCAGCACACACCTTTCCCGCACACGTAATCCTGCCTTTCTCCGGCAGGGCCCTATCCTACCAGGAAAAAAAGCAAGCCGCTCAAAAAGGCCGATGCCAGGGAAATCGAGGAAACACTGCCATTTTCCAAATTTTGGCTGTCTACATGTCCCCGCCTCCGCTGCAAGGCCACGTATGTGGCCGGGCTCCGAAGGCAAGGCCGAAATCCTGGCAGCCTGGGCCCCAGCAGTCCCATGCTTTATGGACGGGGGGACACGGATGACCTGTTCGCCACATACAGGAGGGATCCTTGGGCCCTTCACTGGCTCGCCATTCAGCTCCACGACGTCCACTACCGGCCCTGGCCTTTGCTTTGGCTGGTGCCCCACGGAACGTGTGCTCCGGAGCGATGTTTCTCCACCCATCACTATCATTCTGCCACCAGGGGATGTGTGAGTGTGGGAGTCACCATTTGTCACTGGCAGCAGTGTCACAAGGCAGTAGACTTCCAGGTACCCGCTGACCTAGGCTGCCTTCTGCCCCAGGCAAGGTCCCCAATCCTTTATCCCAGATGCTGACACCCGGGCACTGGCGGACATTCATTTGGAGCAACACACAGGTCTGAGTGAGGGTCAGCGGGCCAGGTAGGTGAAGTCAAGGCCAGGTGGGCGGGGCTGAGGCTCCTTTGCCATCACCATAGAGACAGTCCCCCCACCGCAAGAGTGGGCGGAGCTTGTGATGGGCCTGCTGACAAGACTTGAGCCAATGGCAGAGATCCGGCCCGCCAGGCAGATGACACAGGGCCCTCCATTGTGACCTATGACACCTAGTGGCCACAGGATTTGAGCACACCCTGGGAAAGGCTACGCAGGCACAAGGGAGCCCCTGGTGCGGACTGCTTCAGGGCATTGGCACAGCAGGCCAGGTACCTCTTTCCCACTTTCCTCAGGATATCACTACGCAAGGCGTCCCCACTCAGCATCTCTTGCCTCTCTCTGTCTCTCTCTGCTTGTGTTCGTTCTCTGAAATCTCTTCCTTCTCCCCCTTGTCACTTCACACCTTGGAGTGCCTGACAGAGGGCCTAGAGACCAAAGAGCAAAGGGGGAAGCCCTCTGGCTCTACTGGTTGCCCATGGGTAGAGAAGATCTGCTAGTCTATCTGGAAGGTCTAGAGAGTAGCCATTGATTGGGTAGCCACATCACGGGCGGACCTGGCCAGGTGAAGCTTGCTGACATGCAGCAGCCTCTCCGGAGACTACTAATTCCGCGGAGAACATTCTATGCAAATACCCGGCTGAGTGCCATGGGCAGAAAACATTGACACATACCTGCCAGAGGTCTATCCTGGGTCTGAAGAGTCCACCCTGGTCTCCAGCCACTCATCATCTCAGCACACACTTTGCCTGCACACGTGGAATCTGCCTCTCTCCACAAATGCCTTCTCCTGCTAGGAAACACACGATGGCACTCAGCCAAAGGAGAGCACAGGCAAAGTCAACTGAAGCCTCCATTTTCAAGAGTTTGCCCTCTGCTGGGCCACAGCCTCCGCTGGCACAGTGCATGTGTGTCACTTCTCCGAAGACAAGGCCGCAATCCGGGCGTCCAGGGCCCCAGCAGTCCAGAGTCTGCGCATGGCGGCATATGGATCACCTCTTTGCCACGTACAGGAGGGAGGCCTGGGCCCTACACTGGCTCCGCTAGAGCTCCACGACCTCAGCTATTTTCCCTGACCTTTGGCCCGTGCCCTCGTGTGTGTGTCATCCCGAGTTACACTTCTTCTCCGACCACTCTGAATCCGCCACCTGCGGATACATGAGCATGAAAATCAACATCTCTCACTGCCTGCAGTGTCACAGGTCACCAGGTGTCTAGGCTCAGGCTGACCTTGGCTGTCTTCTGCCCAGGCAAGGAGCCTAATCCTTCAAAGGCAACGAGGACATGTGGTCATTGGCCGACATTCATTCTTTCATCCACACAGCGGTCTAGATGAGGCTAAAGAGGCCAGGTAGGCCAGGTGAAGGCTGAGTGCGGGGCCTAAGGCTTCTTTCCCAATCACCATGGAGACAGCCACCGCAAGGCTGGCCGGAACTTCTGACGGGGACGGGTCACAAACACCCAGCCAATAGGAGAGGTCCAGCCTAAGCGGCCACTTCCGCAGTGCCCTCCATTTTACCCATGGACACACGACGGCCCCTTCTCTTTTGGGCCACAAAATCCAGGGCACCCAGGGAATCACCTCACAGTAGGCAGCCCCTGATGTGGACACGTTCCACACACTGGGCCGGCAGGCAGGTTCCACTTTTCCACTTACGCTAGGATATCAGTAGGCAAGGCGCCCTTCCTCAGCATCTATGGCCCCTCTGTGTATGTGTTCATTCGGAGAAATCTCTTCCTTCTGCCCCTGAGACACATCACAAGTATGAGGGGCCTGAGAGAGAGCCTAGACATGAAACGGGGGAGGCTTCTGGCTGTAGTGCTTCCCCGTGGGTAGAGAAGAGCAGGTAGTCTCTCTGGAAGGTCTTAGCTTCTGTTGACTGACATGGACAATACAGTAGGGGCGGACTCTGGCCAGGTGGAGCTTGTGGGCAGATGCAACCCCTCCGGCGACGAATAATTCCGCTGCTGCTTTGTATGGTGAAAACCTCCCCCGGCCAAGTGGGATGGGTAGAGAACACTGACCCACACCCTCCAGGGGCCTCTCCTGAGACTAAAGATCCCAACATGGTCTCAACGTCGACACCCTCTCAGCACACACCTTTCCTGCACACGTAATCCTGCCTTTCTCCGGCAGGGCCCTATCCTACCAGGAAAAAAAGCAAGCCGCTCAAAAAGGCCGATGCCAGGGAAATCGAGGAAACACTGCCATTTTCCAAATTTTGGCTGTCTACATGTCCCCGCCTCCGCTGCAAGGCCGCGTATGTGGCCGGGCTCCGAAGGCAAGGCCGAAATCCTGGCAGCCTGGGCCCCAGCAGTCCCATGCTTTATGGACGGGGGGACACGGATGACCTGTTCGCCACATACAGGAGGGATCCTTGGGCCCTTCACTGGCTCGCCATTCAGCTCCAGGACGTCCACTTCCGGCCCTGTCCTTTGCTTTGGCTGGTGCCCGACGGAACGTGTGCTCCGGAGCGATGTTTCTCCACCCATCACTATCATTCTGCCACCAGGGGATGTGTGAGTGTGGGAGTCACCATTTGTCACTGGCAGCAGTGTCACAAGGCAGTAGACTTCCAGGTACCCGCTGACCTAGGCTGCCTTCTGCCCCAGGCAAGGTCCCCAATCCTTTATCCCAGATGCTGACACCCGGGCACTGGCGGACATTCATTTGGAGCAACACACAGGTCTGAGTGAGGGTCAGCGGGCCAGGTAGGTGAAGTCAAGGCCAGGTGGGCGGGGCTGAGGCTCCTTTGCCATCACCATAGAGACAGTCCCCCCACCGCAAGAGTGGGCGGAGCTTGTGATGGGCCTGCTGACAAGACTTGAGCCAATGGCAGAGATCCGGCCCGCCAGGCAGATGACACAGGGCCCTCCATTGTGACCTATGACACCTAGTGGCCACAGGATTTGAGCACACCCTGGGAAAGGCTACGCAGGCACAAGGGAGCCCCTGGTGCGGACTGCTTCAGGGCATTGGCACAGCAGGCCAGGTACCTCTTTCCCACTTTCCTCAGGATATCACTACGCAAGGCATCCCCACTCAGCATCTCTTGCCTCTCTCTGTCTCTCTCTGGATGTGTTCGTTCTCTGAAATCTCTTCCTTCTCCCCCTTGTCACTTCACACCTTGCAGTGCCTGACAGAGGGCCTAGAGACCAAAGAGCAAAGGGGGAAGGCCTCTGGCTCTACTGGTTGCCCATGGGCAGAGAAGATCTGCTAGTCTATATGGAAGGTCTAGAGAGTAGCCATTGATTGGGGAGCCACATCACGGGCGGACCTGGCCAGGTGAAGCTTGCGGACATGCAGCAGCCTCTCCGCAGACTACTAATTCTGCAGAGAACATTCTATGCAAATACCCGGCTGAGTGCCATGGGCAGAAAACATTGACGCATACCTGCCAGAGGTCTATCCTAGGTCTGAAGAGTCCAGCCTGGTCTCCAGCCACTCATCATCTCAGCACACACTTTGCCTGCAGACATGGAATCCGCCTCTCTCCATGAATGCCTTCTCCTGCTAGGAAACACACGATGGCACTCAGCCAAAGGAGAGCACAGGCAAAGTCAACTGAAGCCTCCATTTTCAAGAGTTTGCCCTCTGCTGGGCCACAGCCTCCGCTGGCACAGTGCATGTGTGTCACTTCTCCGAAGACAAGGCCGCAATCCGGGCGTCCAGGGCCCCAGCAGTCCAGAGTCTGCGCATGGCGGCATATGGATCACCTCTTTGCCACGTACAGGAGGGAGGCCTGGGCCCTACACTGGCTCCGCTAGAGCTCCACGACCTCAGCTATTTTCCCTGACCTTTGGCCCGTGCCCTCGTGTGTGTGTCATCCCGAGTTACACTTCTTCTCCGACCACTCTGAATCCGCCACCTGCGGATACATGAGCATGAAAATCAACATCTCTCACTGCCTGCAGTGTCACAGGTCACCAGGTGTCTAGGCTCAGGCTGACCTTGGCTGTCTTCTGCCCAGGCAAGGAGCCTAATCCTTCAAAGGCAACGAGGACATGTGGTCATTGGCCGACATTCATTCTTTCATCCACACAGCGGTCTAGATGAGGCTAAAGAGGCCAGGTAGGCCAGGTGAAGGCTGAGTGCGGGGCCTAAGGCTTCTTTCCCAATCACCATGGAGACAGCCACCGCAAGGCTGGCCGGAACTTCTGACGGGGATGGGTCACAAACACCCAGCCAATAGGAGAGGTCCAGCCTAAGCGGCCACTTCCGCAGTGCCCTCCATTTTACCCATGGACACACGACGGCCCCTTCTCTTTTGGGCCACAAAATCCAGGGCACCCAGGGAATCACCTCACAGTAGGCAGCCCCTGATGTGGACACGTTCCACACCCTGGGCCGGCAGGCAGGTTCCACTTTTCCACTTACGCTAGGATATCAGTAGGCAAGGCGCCCTTCCTCAGCATCTATGGCCCTTCTGTGTATGTGTTCATTCGGAGAAATCTCTTCCTTCTGCCCCTGAGACACATCACAAGTATGAGGGGCCTGAGAGAGAGCCTAGACATGAAACGGGGGAGGCTTCTGGCTGTAGTGCTTCCCCGTGGGTAGAGAAGAGCAGGTAGTCTCTCTGGAAGGTCTTAGCTTCTGTTGACTGACATGGACAATACAGTAGGGGCGGACTCTGGCCAGGTGGAGCTTGTGGGCAGATGCAACCCCTCCGGCGACGAATAATTCCGCTGCTGCTTTGTATGGTGAAAACCTCCCCCCGCCAAGTGGGATGGGTAGAGAACACTGACCCACACCCTCCAGGGGCCTCTCCTGGGACTAAAGATCCCAACATGGTCTCAACGTCGTCACCCTCTCAGCACACACCTTTCCTGCACACGTAATCCTGCCTTTCTCCGGCAGGGCCCTATCCTACCAGGAAAAAAAGCAAGCCGCTCAAAAAGGCCGATGCCAGGGAAATCGAGGAAACACTGCCATTTTCCAAATTTTGGCTGTCTACATGTCCCCGCCTCCGCTGCAAGGCCGCGTATGTGGCCGGGCTCCGAAGGCAAGGCCGAAATCCTGGCAGCCTGGGCCCCAGCAGTCCCATGCTTTATGGACGGGGGGACACGGATGACCTGTTCGCCACATACAGGAGGGATCCTTGGGCCCTTCACTGGCTCACCATTCAGCTCCACGACGTCCACTACCGGCCCTGGCCTTTGCTTTGGCTGGTGCCCCACGGAACGTGTGCTCCGGAGCGATGTTTCTCCACCCATCACTATCATTCTGCCACCAGGGGATGTGTGAGTGTGGGAGTCACCATTTGTCACTGGCAGCAGTGTCACAAGGCAGTAGACTTCCAGGTACCCGCTGACCTAGGCTGCCTTCTGCCCCAGGCAAGGTCCCCAATCCTTTATCCCAGATGCTGACACCCGGGCACTGGCGGACATTCATTTGGAGCAACACACAGGTCTGAGTGAGGGTCAGCGGGCCAGGTAGGTGAAGTCAAGGCCAGGTGGGCGGGGCTGAGGCTCCTTTGCCATCACCATAGAGACAGTCCCCCCACCGCAAGAGTGGGCGGAGCTTGTGATGGGCCTGCTGACAAGACTTGAGCCAATGGCAGAGATCCGGCCCGCCAGGCAGATGACACAGGGCCCTCCATTGTGACCTATGACACCTAGTGGCCACAGGATTTGAGCACACCCTGGGAAAGGCTACGCAGGCACAAGGGAGCCCCTGGTGCGGACTGCTTCAGGGCATTGGCACAGCAGGCCAGGTACCTCTTTCCCACTTTCCTCAGGATATCACTACGCAAGGCGTCCCCACTCAGCATCTCTTGCCTCTCTCTGTCTCTCTCTGGATGTGTTCCTTCTCTGAAATCTCTTCCTTCTCCCCCTTGTCACTTCACACCTTGGAGTGCCTGACAGAGGGCCCAATGACCAAAGAGCAAAGGGGGAAGGCCTCTGGCTCTACTGGTTGCCCATGGGCAGAGAAGATCTGCTAGTCTATCTGGAAGGTCTAGAGAGTAGCCATTGATTGGGGAGCCACATCACGGGCGGACCTGGCCAGGTGAAGCTTGCTGACATGCAGCAGCCTCTCCGGAGACTACTAATTCCCCGGAGAACATTCTATGCAAATACCCAGCTGAGTGCCATGGGCAGAAAACATTGACACATACCTGCCAGAGGTCTATCCTGGGTCTGAAGAGTCCACCCTGGTCTCCAGCCACTAATCATCTCAGCACACACTTTGCCTGCACACGTGGAATCCGCCTCTCTCCACGAATGCCTTCTCCTGCTAGGAAACACACGATGGCACTCAGCCAAAGGAGAGCACAGGCAAAGTCAACTGAAGCCTCCATTTTCAAGAGTTTGCCCTCTGCTGGGCCACAGCCTCCGCTGGCACAGTGCATGTGTGTCACTTCTCCGAAGACAAGGCCGCAATCCGGGCGTCCAGGGCCCCAGCAGTCCAGAGTCTGCGCATGGCGGCATATGGATCACCTCTTTGCCACGTACAGGAGGGAGGCCTGGGCCCTACACTGGCTCCGCTAGAGCTCCACGACCTCAGCTATTTTCCCTGACCTTTGGCCCGTGCCCTCGTGTGTGTGTCATCCCGAGTTACACTTCTTCTCCGACCACTCTGAATCCGCCACCTGCGGATACATGAGCATGAAAATCAACATCTCTCACTGCCTGCAGTGTCACAGGTCACCAGGTGTCTAGGCTCAGGCTGACCTTGGCTGTCTTCTGCCCAGGCAAGGAGCCTAATCCTTCAAAGGCAACGAGGACATGTGGTCATTGGCCGACATTCATTCTTTCATCCACACAGCGGTCTAGATGAGGCTAAAGAGGCCAGGTAGGCCAGGTGAAGGCTGAGTGCGGGGCCTAAGGCTTCTTTCCCAATCACCATGGAGACAGCCACCGCAAGGCTGGCCGGAACTTCTGACGGGGATGGGTCACAAACACCCAGCCAATAGGAGAGGTCCAGCCTAAGCGGCCACTTCCGCAGTGCCCTCCATTTTACCCATGGACACACGACGGCCCCTTCTCTTTTGGGCCACAAAATCCAGGGCACCCAGGGAATCACCTCACAGTAGGCAGCCCCTGATGTGGACACGTTCCACACACTGGGCCGGCAGGCAGGTTCCACTTTTCCACTTACGCTAGGATATCAGTAGGCAAGGCGCCCTTCCTCAGCATCTATGGCCCTTCTGTGTATGTGTTCATTCGGAGAAATCTCTTCCTTCTGCCCCTGAGACACATCACAAGTATGAGGGGCCTGAGAGAGAGCCTAGAGATGAAACGGGGGAGACTTCTGGCTGTAGTGCTTCCCCGTGGGTAGAGAAGAGCAGGTAGTCTCTCTGGAAGGTCTTAGCTTCTGTTGACTGACATGGACAATACAGTAGGGGCGGACTCTGGCCAGGTGGAGCTTGTGGGCAGATGCAACCCCTCCGGCGACGAATAATTCCGCTGCTGCTTTGTATGGTGAAAACCTCCCCCCGCCAAGTGGGATGGGTAGAGAACACTGACCCACACCCTCCAGGGGCCTCTCCTGGGACTAAAGATCCCAACATGGTCTCAACGTCGTCACCCTCTCAGCACACACCTTTCCTGCACACGTAATCCTGCCTTTCTCCGGCAGGGCCCTATCCTACCAGGAAAAAAAGCAAGCCGCTCAAAAAGGCCGATGCCAGGGAAATCGAGGAAACACTGCCATTTTCCAAATTTTGGCTGTCTACATGTCCCCGCCTCCGCTGCAAGGCCGCGTATGTGGCCGGGCTCCGAAGGCAAGGCCGAAATCCTGGCAGCCTGGGCCCCAGCAGTCCCATGCTTTATGGACGGGGGGACACGGATGACCTGTTCGCCACATACAGGAGGGATCCTTGGGCCCTTCACTGGCTCACCATTCAGCTCCACGACGTCCACTACCGGCCCTGGCCTTTGCTTTGGCTGGTGCCCCGCGGAACGTGTGCTCCGGAGCGATGTTTCTCCACCCATCACTATCATTCTGCCACCAGGGGATGTGTGAGTGTGGGAGTCACCATTTGTCACTGGCAGCAGTGTCACAAGGCAGTAGACTTCCAGGTACCCGCTGACCTAGGCTGCCTTCTGCCCCAGGCAAGGTCCCCAATCCTTTATCCCAGATGCTGACACCCGGGCACTGGCGGACATTCATTTGGAGCAACACACAGGTCTGAGTGAGGGTCAGCGGGCCAGGTAGGTGAAGTCAAGGCCAGGTGGGCGGGGCTGAGGCTCCTTTGCCATCACCATAGAGACAATCCCCCCACCGCAAGAGTGGGCGGAGCTTGTGATGGGCCTGCTGACAAGACTTGAGCCAATGGCAGAGATCCGGCCCGCCAGGCAGATGACACAGGGCCCTCCATTGTGACCTATGACACCTAGTGGCCACAGGATTTGAGCACACCCTGGGAAAGGCTACGCAGGCACAAGGGAGCCCCTGGTGCGGACTGCTTCAGGGCATTGGCACAGCAGGCCAGGTACCTCTTTCCCACTTTCCTCAGGATATCACTACGCAAGGCGTCCCCACTCAGCATCTCTTGCCTCTCTCTGTCTCTGCTTGTGTTCGTTCTCTGAAATCTCTTCCTTCTCCCCTTTGTCACTTCACACCTTGGAGTGCCTGACAGAGGGCCTAGAGACCAAAGAGCAAAGGGGGAAGCCCTCTGGCTCTACTGGTTGCCCATGGGCAGAGAAGATCTGCTAGTCTATCTGGAAGGTCCAGAGAGTAGCCATTGATTGGGTAGCCACATCACGGGCGGACCTGGCCAGGTGAAGCTTGCTGACATGCAGCAGCCTCTCCGGAGACTACTAATTCCGCGGAGAACATTCTATGCAAATACCCGGCTGAGTGCCATGGGCAGAAAACATTGACACATACCTGCCAGAGGTCTATCCTGGGTCTGAAGAGTCCACCCTGGTCTCCAGCCACTCATCATCTCAGCACACACTTTGCCTGCACACGTGGAATCCGCCTCTCTCCACGAATGCCTTCTCCTGCTAGGAAACACACGATGGCACTCAGCCAAAGGAGAGCACAGGCAAAGTCAACTGAAGCCTCCATTTTCAAGAGTTTGCCCTCTGCTGGGCCACAGCCTCCGCTGGCACAGTGCATGTGTGTCACTTCTCCGAAGACAAGGCCGCAATCCGGGCGTCCAGGGCCCCAGCAGTCCAGAGTCTGCGCATGGCGGCATATGGATCACCTCTTTGCCACGTACAGGAGGGAGGCCTGGGCCCTACACTGGCTCCGCTAGAGCTCCACGACCTCAGCTATTTTCCCTGACCTTTGGCCCGTGCCCTCGTGTGTGTGTCATCCCGAGTTACACTTCTTCTCCGACCACTCTGAATCCGCCACCTGCGGATACATGAGCATGAAAATCAACATCTCTCACTGCCTGCAGTGTCACAGGTCACCAGGTGTCTAGGCTCAGGCTGACCTTGGCTGTCTTCTGCCCAGGCAAGGAGCCTAATCCTTCAAAGGCAACGAGGACATGTGGTCATTGGCCGACATTCATTCTTTCATCCACACAGCGGTCTAGATGAGGCTAAAGAGGCCAGGTAGGCCAGGTGACGGCTGAGTGCGGGGCCTAAGGCTTCTTTCCCAATCACCATGGAGACAGCCACCGCAAGGCTGGCCGGAACTTCTGACGGGGACGGGTCACAAACACCCAGCCAATAGGAGAGGTCCAGCCTAAGCGGCCACTTCCGCAGTGCCCTCCATTTTACCCATGGACACACGACGGCCCCTTCTCTTTTGGGCCACAAAATCCAGGGCACCCAGGGAATCACCTCACAGTAGGCAGCCCCTGATGTGGACACGTTCCACACACTGGGCCGGCAGGCAGTTTCCACTTTTCCACTTACGCTAGGATATCAGTAGGCAAGGCGCCCTTCCTCAGCATCTATGGCCCCTCTGTGTATGTGTTCATTCGGAGAAATCTCTTCCTTCTGCCCCTGAGACACATCACAAGTATGAGGGGCCTGAGAGAGAGCCTAGACATGAAACGGGGGAGGCTTCTGGCTGTAGTGCTTCCCCGTGGGTAGAGAAGAGCAGGTAGTCTCTCTGGAAGGTCTTAGCTTCTGTTGACTGACATGGACAATACAGTAGGGGCGGACTCTGGCCAGGTGGAGCTTGTGGGCAGATGCAACCCCTCCGGCGACGAATAATTCCGCTGCTGCTTTGTATGGTGAAAACCTCCCCCCGCCAAGTGGGATGGGTAGAGAACACTGACCCACACCCTCCAGGGGCCTCTCCTGGGACTAAAGATCCCAACATGGTCTCAACGTCGTCACCCTCTCAGCACACACCTTTCCCGCACACGTAATCCTGCCTTTCTCCGGCAGGGCCCTATCCTACCAGGAAAAAGCAAGCCGCTCAAAAAGGCCGATGCCAGGGAAATCGAGGAAACACTGCCATTTTCCAAATTTTGGCTGTCTACATGTCCCCGCCTCCGCTGCAAGGCCGCGTATGTGGCCGGGCTCCGAAGGCAAGGCCGAAATCCTGGCAGCCTGGGCCCCAGCAGTCCCATGCTTTATGGACGGGGGGACACGGATGACCTGTTCGCCACATACAGGAGGGATCCTTGGGCCCTTCACTGGCTCGCCATTCAGCTCCACGACGTCCACTACCGGCCCTGGCCTTTGCTTTGGCTGGTGCCCCACGGAACGTGTGCTCCGGAGCGATGTTTCTCCACCCATCACTATCATTCTGCCACCAGGGGATGTGTGAGTGTGGGAGTCACCATTTGTCACTGGCAGCAGTGTCACAAGGCAGTAGACTTCCAGGTACCCGCTGACCTAGGCTGCCTTCTGCCCCAGGCAAGGTCCCCAATCCTTTATCCCAGATGCTGACACCCGGGCACTGGCGGACATTCATTTGGAGCAACACACAGGTCTGAGTGAGGGTCAGCGGGCCAGGTAGGTGAAGTCAAGGCCAGGTGGGCGGGGCTGAGGCTCCTTTGCCATCACCATAGAGACAGTCCCCCCACCGCAAGAGTGGGCGGACCTTGTGATGGGCCTGCTGACAAGACTTGAGCCAATGGCAGAGATCCGGCCCGCCAGGCAGATGACACAGGGCCCTCCATTGTGACCTATGACACCTAGTGGCCACAGGATTTGAGCACACCCTGGGAAAGGCTACGCAGGCACAAGGGAGCCCCTGGTGCGGACTGCTTCAGGGCATTGGCACAGCAGGCCAGGTACCTCTTTCCCACTTTCCTCAGGATATCACTACGCAAGGCGTCCCCACTCAGCATCTCTTGCCTCTCTCTGTCTCTGCTTGTGTTCGTTCTCTGAAATCTCTTCCTTCTCCCCTTTGTCACTTCACACCTTGGAGTGCCTGACAGAGGGCCTAGAGACCAAAGAGCAAAGGGGGAAGCCCTCTGGCTCTACTGGTTGCCCATGGGCAGAGAAGATCTGCTAGTCTATCTGGAAGGTCCAGAGAGTAGCCATTGATTGGGTAGCCACATCACGGGCGGACCTGGCCAGGTGAAGCTTGCTGACATGCAGCAGCCTCTCCGGAGACTACTAATTCCGCGGAGAACATTCTATGCAAATACCCGGCTGAGTGCCATGGGCAGAAAACATTGACACATACCTGCCAGAGGTCTATCCTGGGTCTGAAGAGTCCACCCTGGTCTCCAGCCACTCATCATCTCAGCACACACTTTGCCTGCACACGTGGAATCCGCCTCTCTCCACGAATGCCTTCTCCTGCTAGGAAACACACGATGGCACTCAGCCAAAGGAGAGCACAGGCAAAGTCAACTGAAGCCTCCATTTTCAAGAGTTTGCCCTCTGCTGGGCCACAGCCTCCGCTGGCACAGTGCATGTGTGTCACTTCTCCGAAGACAAGGCCGCAATCCGGGCGTCCAGGGCCCCAGCAGTCCAGAGTCTGCGCATGGCGGCATATGGATCACCTCTTTGCCACGTACAGGAGGGAGGCCTGGGCCCTACACTGGCTCCGCTAGAGCTCCACGACCTCAGCTATTTTCCCTGACCTTTGGCCCGTGCCCTCGTGTGTGTGTCATCCCGAGTTACACTTCTTCTCCGACCACTCTGAATCCGCCACCTGCGGATACATGAGCATGAAAATCAACATCTCTCACTGCCTGCAGTGTCACAGGTCACCAGGTGTCTAGGCTCAGGCTGACCTTGGCTGTCTTCTGCCCAGGCAAGGAGCCTAATCCTTCAAAGGCAACGAGGACATGTGGTCATTGGCCGACATTCATTCTTTCATCCACACAGCGGTCTAGATGAGGCTAAAGAGGCCAGGTAGGCCAGGTGACGGCTGAGTGCGGGGCCTAAGGCTTCTTTCCCAATCACCATGGAGACAGCCACCGCAAGGCTGGCCGGAACTTCTGACGGGGACGGGTCACAAACACCCAGCCAATAGGAGAGGTCCAGCCTAAGCGGCCACTTCCGCAGTGCCCTCCATTTTACCCATGGACACACGACGGCCCCTTCTCTTTTGGGCCACAAAATCCAGGGCACCCAGGGAATCACCTCACAGTAGGCAGCCCCTGATGTGGACACGTTCCACACACTGGGCCGGCAGGCAGTTTCCACTTTTCCACTTACGCTAGGATATCAGTAGGCAAGGCGCCCTTCCTCAGCATCTATGGCCCCTCTGTGTATGTGTTCATTCGGAGAAATCTCTTCCTTCTGCCCCTGAGACACATCACAAGTATGAGGGGCCTGAGAGAGAGCCTAGACATGAAACGGGGGAGGCTTCTGGCTGTAGTGCTTCCCCGTGGGTAGAGAAGAGCAGGTAGTCTCTCTGGAAGGTCTTAGCTTCTGTTGACTGACATGGACAATACAGTAGGGGCGGACTCTGGCCAGGTGGAGCTTGTGGGCAGATGCAACCCCTCCGGCGACGAATAATTCCGCTGCTGCTTTGTATGGTGAAAACCTCCCCCCGCCAAGTGGGATGGGTAGAGAACACTGACCCACACCCTCCAGGGGCCTCTCCTGGGACTAAAGATCCCAACATGGTCTCAACGTCGTCACCCTCTCAGCACACACCTTTCCCGCACACGTAATCCTGCCTTTCTCCGGCAGGGCCCTATCCTACCAGGAAAAAGCAAGCCGCTCAAAAAGGCCGATGCCAGGGAAATCGAGGAAACACTGCCATTTTCCAAATTTTGGCTGTCTACATGTCCCCGCCTCCGCTGCAAGGCCGCGTATGTGGCCGGGCTCCGAAGGCAAGGCCGAAATCCTGGCAGCCTGGGCCCCAGCAGTCCCATGCTTTATGGACGGGGGGACACGGATGACCTGTTCGCCACATACAGGAGGGATCCTTGGGCCCTTCACTGGCTCGCCATTCAGCTCCACGACGTCCACTACCGGCCCTGGCCTTTGCTTTGGCTGGTGCCCCACGGAACGTGTGCTCCGGAGCGATGTTTCTCCACCCATCACTATCATTCTGCCACCAGGGGATGTGTGAGTGTGGGAGTCACCATTTGTCACTGGCAGCAGTGTCACAAGGCAGTAGACTTCCAGGTACCCGCTGACCTAGGCTGCCTTCTGCCCCAGGCAAGGTCCCCAATCCTTTATCCCAGATGCTGACACCCGGGCACTGGCGGACATTCGTTTGGAGCAACACACAGGTCTGAGTGAGGGTCAGCGGGCCAGGTAGGTGAAGTCAAGGCCAGGTGGGCGGGGCTGAGGCTCCTTTGCCATCACCATAGAGACAGTCCCCCCACCGCAAGAGTGGGCGGACCTTGTGATGGGCCTGCTGACAAGACTTGAGCCAATGGCAGAGATCCGGCCCGCCAGGCAGATGACACAGGGCCCTCCATTGTGACCTATGACACCTAGTGGCCACAGGATTTGAGCACACCCTGGGAAAGGCTACGCAGGCACAAGGGAGCCCCTGGTGCGGACTGCTTCAGGGCATTGGCACAGCAGGCCAGGTACCTCTTTCCCACTTTCCTCAGGATATCACTACGCAAGGCGTCCCCACTCAGCATCTCTTGCCTCTCTCTGTCTCTGCTTGTGTTCGTTCTCTGAAATCTCTTCCTTCTCCCCTTTGTCACTTCACACCTTGGAGTGCCTGACAGAGGGCCTAGAGACCAAAGAGCAAAGGGGGAAGCCCTCTGGCTCTACTGGTTGCCCATGGGCAGAGAAGATCTGCTAGTCTATCTGGAAGGTCCAGAGAGTAGCCATTGATTGGGTAGCCACATCACGGGCGGACCTGGCCAGGTGAAGCTTGCTGACATGCAGCAGCCTCTCCGGAGACTACTAATTCCGCGGAGAACATTCTATGCAAATACCCGGCTGAGTGCCATGGGCAGAAAACATTGACACATACCTGCCAGAGGTCTATCCTGGGTCTGAAGAGTCCACCCTGGTCTCCAGCCACTCATCATCTCAGCACACACTTTGCCTGCACACGTGGAATCCGCCTCTCTCCACGAATGCCTTCTCCTGCTAGGAAACACACGATGGCACTCAGCCAAAGGAGAGCACAGGCAAAGTCAACTGAAGCCTCCATTTTCAAGAGTTTGCCCTCTGCTGGGCCACAGCCTCCGCTGGCACAGTGCATGTGTGTCACTTCTCCGAAGACAAGGCCGCAATCCGGGCGTCCAGGGCCCCAGCAGTCCAGAGTCTGCGCATGGCGGCATATGGATCACCTCTTTGCCACGTACAGGAGGGAGGCCTGGGCCCTACACTGGCTCCGCTAGAGCTCCACGACCTCAGCTATTTTCCCTGACCTTTGGCCCGTGCCCTCGTGTGTGTGTCATCCCGAGTTACACTTCTTCTCCGACCACTCTGAATCCGCCACCTGCGGATACATGAGCATGAAAATCAACATCTCTCACTGCCTGCAGTGTCACAGGTCACCAGGTGTCTAGGCTCAGGCTGACCTTGGCTGTCTTCTGCCCAGGCAAGGAGCCTAATCCTTCAAAGGCAACGAGGACATGTGGTCATTGGCCGACATTCATTCTTTCATCCACACAGCGGTCTAGATGAGGCTAAAGAGGCCAGGTAGGCCAGGTGACGGCTGAGTGCGGGGCCTAAGGCTTCTTTCCCAATCACCATGGAGACAGCCACCGCAAGGCTGGCCGGAACTTCTGACGGGGACGGGTCACAAACACCCAGCCAATAGGAGAGGTCCAGCCTAAGCGGCCACTTCCGCAGTGCCCTCCATTTTACCCATGGACACACGACGGCCCCTTCTCTTTTGGGCCACAAAATCCAGGGCACCCAGGGAATCACCTCACAGTAGGCAGCCCCTGATGTGGACACGTTCCACACACTGGGCCGGCAGGCAGTTTCCACTTTTCCACTTACGCTAGGATATCAGTAGGCAAGGCGCCCTTCCTCAGCATCTATGGCCCCTCTGTGTATGTGTTCATTCGGAGAAATCTCTTCCTTCTGCCCCTGAGACACATCACAAGTATGAGGGGCCTGAGAGAGAGCCTAGACATGAAACGGGGGAGGCTTCTGGCTGTAGTGCTTCCCCGTGGGTAGAGAAGAGCAGGTAGTCTCTCTGGAAGGTCTTAGCTTCTGTTGACTGACATGGACAATACAGTAGGGGCGGACTCTGGCCAGGTGGAGCTTGTGGGCAGATGCAACCCCTCCGGCGACGAATAATTCCGCTGCTGCTTTGTATGGTGAAAACCTCCCCCCGCCAAGTGGGATGGGTAGAGAACACTGACCCACACCCTCCAGGGGCCTCTCCTGGGACTAAAGATCCCAACATGGTCTCAACGTCGTCACCCTCTCAGCACACACCTTTCCCGCACACGTAATCCTGCCTTTCTCCGGCAGGGCCCTATCCTACCAGGAAAAAGCAAGCCGCTCAAAAAGGCCGATGCCAGGGAAATCGAGGAAACACTGCCATTTTCCAAATTTTGGCTGTCTACATGTCCCCGCCTCCGCTGCAAGGCCGCGTATGTGGCCGGGCTCCGAAGGCAAGGCCGAAATCCTGGCAGCCTGGGCCCCAGCAGTCCCATGGTTTATGGACGGGGGGACACGGATGACCTGTTCGCCACATACAGGAGGGATCCTTGGGCCCTTCACTGGCTCGCCATTCAGCTCCACGACGTCCACTACCGGCCCTGGCCTTTGCTTTGGCTGGTGCCCCACGGAACGTGTGCTCCGGAGCGATGTTTCTCCACCCATCACTATCATTCTGCCACCAGGGGATGTGTGAGTGTGGGAGTCACCATTTGTCACTGGCAGCAGTGTCACAAGGCAGTAGACTTCCAGGTACCCGCTGACCTAGGCTGCCTTCTGCCCCAGGCAAGGTCCCCAATCCTTTATCCCAGATGCTGACACCCGGGCACTGGCGGACATTCGTTTGGAGCAACACACAGGTCTGAGTGAGGGTCAGCGGGCCAGGTAGGTGAAGTCAAGGCCAGGTGGGCGGGGCTGAGGCTCCTTTGCCATCACCATAGAGACAGTCCCCCCACCGCAAGAGTGGGCGGACCTTGTGATGGGCCTGCTGACAAGACTTGAGCCAATGGCAGAGATCCGGCCCGCCAGGCAGATGACACAGGGCCCTCCATTGTGACCTATGACACCTAGTGGCCACAGGATTTGAGCACACCCTGGGAAAGGCTACGCAGGCACAAGGGAGCCCCTGGTGCGGACTGCTTCAGGGCATTGGCACAGCAGGCCAGGTACCTCTTTCCCACTTTCCTCAGGATATCACTACGCAAGGCGTCCCCACTCAGCATCTCTTGCCTCTCTCTGTCTCTCTCTGCTTGTGTTCCTTCTCTGAAATCTGTTCCTTCTCCCCCTTGTCACTTCACACCTTGGAGTGCCTGACAGAGGGCCTAGAGACCAAAGAGCAAAGGGGGAAGGCCTCTGGCTCTACTGGTTGCCCATGGGCAGAGAAGATCTGCTAGTCTATCTGGAAGGTCTAGAGAGTAGCCATTGATTGGGTAGCCACATCACGGGCGGACCTGGCCAGGTGAAGCTTGCTGACATGCAGCAGCCTCTCCGGAGACTACTAATTCCTCGGAGAACATTCTATGCAAATACCCGGCTGAGTGCCATGGGCAGAAAACATTGACACATACCTGCCAGAGGTCTATCCTGGGTCTGAAGAGTCCACCCTGGTCTCCAGCCACTCATCATCTCAGCACACACTTTGCCTGCACACGTGGAATCCGCCTCTCTCCACGAATGCCTTCTCCTGCTAGGAAACACACGATGGCACTCAGCCAAAGGAGAGCACAGGCAAAGTCAACTGAAGCCTCCATTTTCAAGAGTTTGCCCTCTGCTGGGCCACAGCCTCCGCTGGCACAGTGCATGTGTGTCACTTCTCCGAAGACAAGGCCGCAATCCGGGCGTCCAGGGCCCCAGCAGTCCAGAGTCTGCGCATGGCGGCATATGGATCACCTCTTTGCCACGTACAGGAGGGAGGCCTGGGCCCTACACTGGCTCCGCTAGAGCTCCACGACCTCAGCTATTTTCCCTGACCTTTGGCCCGTGCCCTCGTGTGTGTGTCATCCCGAGTTACACTTCTTCTCCGACCACTCTGAATCCGCCACCTGCGGATACATGAGCATGAAAATCAACATCTCTCACTGCCTGCAGTGTCACAGGTCACCAGGTGTCTAGGCTCAGGCTGACCTTGGCTGTCTTCTGCCCAGGCAAGGAGCCTAATCCTTCAAAGGCAACGAGGACATGTGGTCATTGGCCGACATTCATTCTTTCATCCACACAGCGGTCTAGATGAGGCTAAAGAGGCCAGGTAGGCCAGGTGACGGCTGAGTGCGGGGCCTAAGGCTTCTTTCCCAATCACCATGGAGACAGCCACCGCAAGGCTGGCCGGAACTTCTGACGGGGACGGGTCACAAACACCCAGCCAATAGGAGAGGTCCAGCCTAAGCGGCCACTTCCGCAGTGCCCTCCATTTTACCCATGGACACACGACGGCCCCTTCTCTTTTGGGCCACAAAATCCAGGGCACCCAGGGAATCACCTCACAGTAGGCAGCCCCTGATGTGGACACGTTCCACACACTGGGCCGGCAGGCAGTTTCCACTTTTCCACTTACGCTAGGATATCAGTAGGCAAGGCGCCCTTCCTCAGCATCTATGGCCCCTCTGTGTATGTGTTCATTCGGAGAAATCTCTTCCTTCTGCCCCTGAGACACATCACAAGTATGAGGGGCCTGAGAGAGAGCCTAGACATGAAACGGGGGAGGCTTCTGGCTGTAGTGCTTCCCCGTGGGTAGAGAAGAGCAGGTAGTCTCTCTGGAAGGTCTTAGCTTCTGTTGACTGACATGGACAATACAGTAGGGGCGGACTCTGGCCAGGTGGAGCTTGTGGGCAGATGCAACCCCTCCGGCGACGAATAATTCCGCTGCTGCTTTGTATGGTGAAAACCTCCCCCCGCCAAGTGGGATGGGTAGAGAACACTGACCCACACCCTCCAGGGGCCTCTCCTGGGACTAAAGATCCCAACATGGTCTCAACGTCGTCACCCTCTCAGCACACACCTTTCCCGCACACGTAATCCTGCCTTTCTCCGGCAGGGCCCTATCCTACCAGGAAAAAGCAAGCCGCTCAAAAAGGCCGATGCCAGGGAAATCGAGGAAACACTGCCATTTTCCAAATTTTGGCTGTCTACATGTCCCCGCCTCCGCTGCAAGGCCGCGTATGTGGCCGGGCTCCGAAGGCAAGGCCGAAATCCTGGCAGCCTGGGCCCCAGCAGTCCCATGCTTTATGGACGGGGGGACACGGATGACCTGTTCGCCACATACAGGAGGGATCCTTGGGCCCTTCACTGGCTCGCCATTCAGCTCCACGACGTCCACTACCGGCCCTGGCCTTTGCTTTGGCTGGTGCCCCACGGAACGTGTGCTCCGGAGCGATGTTTCTCCACCCATCACTATCATTCTGCCACCAGGGGATGTGTGAGTGTGGGAGTCACCATTTGTCACTGGCAGCAGTGTCACAAGGCAGTAGACTTCCAGGTACCCGCTGACCTAGGCTGCCTTCTGCCCCAGGCAAGGTCCCCAATCCTTTATCCCAGATGCTGACACCCGGGCACTGGCGGACATTCGTTTGGAGCAACACACAGGTCTGAGTGAGGGTCAGCGGGCCAGGTAGGTGAAGTCAAGGCCAGGTGGGCGGGGCTGAGGCTCCTTTGCCATCACCATAGAGACAGTCCCCCCACCGCAAGAGTGGGCGGACCTTGTGATGGGCCTGCTGACAAGACTTGAGCCAATGGCAGAGATCCGGCCCGCCAGGCAGATGACACAGGGCCCTCCATTGTGACCTATGACACCTAGTGGCCACAGGATTTGAGCACACCCTGGGAAAGGCTACGCAGGCACAAGGGAGCCCCTGGTGCGGACTGCTTCAGGGCATTGGCACAGCAGGCCAGGTACCTCTTTCCCACTTTCCTCAGGATATCACTACGCAAGGCGTCCCCACTCAGCATCTCTTGCCTCTCTCTGTCTCTCTCTGCTTGTGTTCGTTCTCTGAAATCTCTTCCTTCTCCCCCTTGTCACTTCACACCTTGCAGTGCCTGACAGAGGGCCTAGAGACCAAAGAGCAAAGGGGGAAGGCCTCTGGCTCTACTGGTTGCCCATGGGCAGAGAAGATCTGCTAGTCTATCTGGAAGGTCTAGAGAGTAGCCATTGATTGGGGAGCCACATCACGGGCGGACCTGGCCAGGTGAAGCTTGCTGACATGCAGCAGCCTCTCCGGAGACTACTAATTCCGCGGAGAACATTCTATGCAAATACCCGGCCGAGTGCCATGGGCAGAAAACATTGACACATACCTGCCAGAGGTCTATCCTGGGTCTGAAGAGTCCACCCTGGTCTCCAGCCACTCATCATCTCAGCACACACTTTGCCTGCACACGTGGAATCTGCCTCTCTCCACAAATGCCTTCTCCTGCTAGGAAACACACGATGGCACTCAGCCAAAGGAGAGCACAGGCAAAGTCAACTGAAGCGTCCATTTTCAAGAGTTTGCCCTCTGCTGGGCCACAGCCTCCGCTGGCACAGTGCATGTGTGTCACTTCTCCGAAGACAAGGCCGCAATCCGGGCGTCCAGGGCCCCAGCAGTCCAGAGTCTGCGCATGGCGGCATATGGATCACCTCTTTGCCACGTACAGGAGGGAGGCCTGGGCCCTACACTGGCTCCGCTAGAGCTCCACGACCTCAGCTATTTTCCCTGACCTTTGGCCCGTGCCCTCGTGTGTGTGTCATCCCGAGTTACACTTCTTCTCCGACCACTCTGAATCCGCCACCTGCGGATACATGAGCATGAAAATCAACATCTCTCACTGCCTGCAGTGTCACAGGTCACCAGGTGTCTAGGCTCAGGCTGACCTTGGCTGTCTTCTGCCCAGGCAAGGAGCCTAATCCTTCAAAGGCAACGAGGACATGTGGTCATTGGCCGACATTCATTCTTTCATCCACACAGCGGTCTAGATGAGGCTAAAGAGGCCAGGTAGGCCAGGTGAAGGCTGAGTGCGGGGCCTAAGGCTTCTTTCCCAATCACCATGGAGACAGCCACCGCAAGGCTGGCCGGAACTTCTGACGGGGACGGGTCACAAACACCCAGCCAATAGGAGAGGTCCAGCCTAAGCGGCCACTTCCGCAGTGCCCTCCATTTTACCCATGGACACACGACGGCCCCTTCTCTTTTGGGCCACAAAATCCAGGGCACCCAGGGAATCACCTCACAGTAGGCAGCCCCTGATGTGGACACGTTCCACACACTGGGCCGGCAGGCAGGTTCCACTTTTCCACTTACGCTAGGATATCAGTAGGCAAGGCGCCCTTCCTCAGCATCTATGGCCCCTCTGTGTATGTGTTCATTCGGAGAAATCTCTTCCTTCTGCCCCTGAGACACATCACAAGTATGAGGGGCCTGAGAGAGAGCCTAGACATGAAACGGGGGAGGCTTCTGGCTGTAGTGCTTCCCCGTGGGTAGAGAAGAGCAGGTAGTCTCTCTGGAAGGTCTTAGCTTCTGTTGACTGACATGGACAATACAGTAGGGGCGGACTCTGGCCAGGTGGAGCTTGTGGGCAGATGCAACCCCTCCGGCGACGAATAATTCCGCTGCTGCTTTGTATGGTGAAAACCTCCCCCGGCCAAGTGGGATGGGTAGAGAACACTGACCCACACCCTCCAGGGGCCTCTAATGAGACTAAAGATCCCAACATGGTCTCAACGTCGTCACCCTCTCAGCACACACCTTTCCTGCACACGTAATCCTGCCTTTCTCCGGCAGGGCCCTATCCTACCAGGAAAAAAAGCAAGCCGCTCAAAAAGGCCGATGCCAGGGAAATCGAGGAAACACTGCCATTTTCCAAATTTTGGCTGTCTACATGTCCCCGCCTCCGCTGCAAGGCCGCGTATGTGGCCGGGCTCCGAAGGCAAGGCCGAAATCCTGGCAGCCTGGGCCCCAGCAGTCCCATGCTTTATGGACGGGGGGACACGGATGACCTGTTCGCCACATACAGGAGGGATCCTTGGGCCCTTCACTGGCTCGCCATTCAGCTCCAGGACGTCCACTTCCGGCCCTGTCCTTTGCTTTGGCTGGTGCCCGACGGAACGTGTGCTCCGGAGCGATGTTTCTCCACCCATCACTATCATTCTGCCACCAGGGGATGTGTGAGTGTGGGAGTCACCATTTGTCACTGGCAGCAGTGTCACAAGGCAGTAGACTTCCAGGTACCCGCTGACCTAGGCTGCCTTCTGCCCCAGGCAAGGTCCCCAATCCTTTATCCCAGATGCTGACACCCGGGCACTGGCGGACATTCATTTGGAGCAACACACAGGTCTGAGTGAGGGTCAGCGGGCCAGGTAGGTGAAGTCAAGGCCAGGTGGGCGGGGCTGAGGCTCCTTTGCCATCACCATAGAGACAGTCCCCCCACCGCAAGAGTGGGCGGAGCTTGTGATGGGCCTGCTGACAAGACTTGAGCCAATGGCAGAGATCCGGCCCGCCAGGCAGATGACACAGGGCCCTCCATTGTGACCTATGACACCTAGTGGCCACAGGATTTGAGCACACCCTGGGAAAGGCTACGCAGGCACAAGGGAGCCCCTGGTGCGGACTGCTTCAGGGCATTGGCACAGCAGGCCAGGTACCTCTTTCCCACTTTCCTCAGGATATCACTACGCAAGGCATCCCCACTCAGCATCTCTTGCCTCTCTCTGTCTCTCTCTGCTTGTGTTCGTTCTCTGAAATCTCTTCCTTCTCCCCCTTGTCACTTCACACCTTGGAGTGCCTGACAGAGGGCCCAATGACCAAAGAGCAAAGGGGGAAGGCCTCTGGCTCTACTGGTTGCCCATGGGCAGAGAAGATCTGCTAGTCTATCTGGAAGGTCTAGAGAGTAGCCATTGATTGGGGAGCCACATCACGGGCGGACCTGGCCAGGTGAAGCTTGCTGACATGCAGCAGCCTCTCCGGAGACTACTAATTCCCCGGAGAACATTCTATGCAAATACCCGGCTGAGTGCCATGGGCAGAAAACATTGACACATACCTGCCAGAGGTCTATCCTGGGTCTGAAGAGTCCACCCTGGTCTCCAGCCACTCATCATCTCAGCACACACTTTGCCTGCACACGTGGAATCCGCCTCTCTCCACGAATGCCTTCTCCTGCTAGGAAACACACGATGGCACTCAGCCAAAGGAGAGCACAGGCAAAGTCAACTGAAGCCTCCATTTTCAAGAGTTTGCCCTCTGCTGGGCCACAGCCTCCGCTGGCACAGTGCATGTGTGTCACTTCTCCGAAGACAAGGCCGCAATCCGGGCGTCCAGGGCCCCAGCAGTCCAGAGTCTGCGCATGGCGGCATATGGATCACCTCTTTGCCACGTACAGGAGGGAGGCCTGGGCCCTACACTGGCTCCGCTAGAGCTCCACGACCTCAGCTATTTTCCCTGACCTTTGGCCCGTGCCCTCGTGTGTGTGTCATCCCGAGTTACACTTCTTCTCCGACCACTCTGAATCCGCCACCTGCGGATACATGAGCATGAAAATCAACATCTCTCACTGCCTGCAGTGTCACAGGTCACCAGGTGTCTAGGCTCAGGCTGACCTTGGCTGTCTTCTGCCCAGGCAAGGAGCCTAATCCTTCAAAGGCAACGAGGACATGTGGTCATTGGCCGACATTCATTCTTTCATCCACACAGCGGTCTAGATGAGGCTAAAGAGGCCAGGTAGGCCAGGTGAAGGCTGAGTGCGGGGCCTAAGGCTTCTTTCCCAATCACCATGGAGACAGCCACCGCAAGGCTGGCCGGAACTTCTGACGGGGACGGGTCACAAACACCCAGCCAATAGGAGAGGTCCAGCCTAAGCGGCCACTTCCGCAGTGCCCTCCATTTTACCCATGGACACACGACGGCCCCTTCTCTTTTGGGCCACAAAATCCAGGGCACCCAGGGAATCACCTCACAGTAGGCAGCCCCTGATGTGGACACGTTCCACACACTGGGCCGGCAGGCAGGTTCCACTTTTCCACTTACGCTAGGATATCAGTAGGCAAGGCGCCCTTCCTCAGCATCTATGGCCCCTCTGTGTATGTGTTCATTCGGAGAAATCTCTTCCTTCTGCCCCTGAGACACATCACAAGTATGAGGGACCTGAGAGAGAGCCTAGACATGAAACGGGGGAGGCTTCTGGCTGTAGTGCTTCCCCGTGGGTAGAGAAGAGCAGGTAGTCTCTCTGGAAGGTCTTAGCTTCTGTTGACTGACATGGACAATACAGTAGGGGCGGACTCTGGCCAGGTGGAGCTTGTGGGCAGATGCAACCCCTCCGGCGACGAATAATTCCGCTGCTGCTTTGTATGGTGAAAACCTCCCCCCGCCAAGTGGGATGGGTAGAGAACACTGACCCACACCCTCCAGGGGCCTCTCCTGGGACTAAAGATCCCAACATGGTCTCAACGTCGTCACCCTCTCAGCACACACTTTTCCCGCACACGTAATCCAGCCTTTCTCCGGCAGGGCCCTATCCTACCAGGAAAAAAAGCAAGCCGCTCAAAAAGGCCGATGCCAGGGAAATCGAGGAAACACTGCCATTTTCCAAATTTTGGCTGTCTACATGTCCCCGCCTCCGCTGCAAGGCCGCGTATGTGGCCGGGCTCCGAAGGCAAGGCCGAAATCCTGGCAGCCTGGGCCCCAGCAGTCCCATGCTTTATGGACGGGGGGACACGGATGACCTGTTCGCCACATACAGGAGGGATCCTTGGGCCCTTCACTGGCTCGCCATTCAGCTCCACGACGTCCACTACCGGCCCTGGCCTTTGCTTTGGCTGGTGCCCCACGGAACGTGTGCTCCGGAGCGATGTTTCTCCACCCATCACTATCATTCTGCCACCAGGGGATGTGTGAGTGTGGGAGTCACCATTTGTCACTGGCAACAGTGTCACAAGGCAGTAGACTTCCAGGTACCCGCTGACCTAGGCTGCCTTCTGCCCCAGGCAAGGTCCCCAATCCTTTATCCCAGATGCTGACACCCGGGCACTGGCGGACATTCATTTGGAGCAACACACAGGTCTGAGTGAGGGTCAGCGGGCCAGGTAGGTGAAGTCAAGGCCAGGTGGGCGGGGCTGAGGCTCCTTTGCCATCACCATAGAGACAGTCCCCCCACCGCAAGAGTGGGCGGAGCTTGTGATGGGCCTGCTGACAAGACTTGAGCCAATGGCAGAGATCCAGCCCGCCAGGCAGATGACACAGGGCCCTCCATTGTGACCTATGACACCTAGTGGCCACAGGATTTGAGCACACCCTGGGAAAGGCTACGCAGGCACAAGGGAGCCCCTGGTGCGGACTGCTTCAGGGCATTGGCACAGCAGGCCAGGTACCTCTTTCCCACTTTCCTCAGGATATCACTACGCAAGGCATCCCCACTCAGCATCTCTTGCCTCTCTCTGTCTCTCTCTGGATGTGTTCGTTCTCTGAAATCTCTTCCTTCTCCCCCTTGTCACTTCACACCTTGCAGTGCCTGACAGAGGGCCTAGAGACCAAAGAGCAAAGGGGGAAGGCCTCTGGCTCTACTGGTTGCCCATGGGCAGAGAAGATCTGCTAGTCTATATGGAAGGTCTAGAGAGTAGCCATTGATTGGGGAGCCACATCACGGGCGGACCTGGCCAGGTGAAGCTTGCTGACATGCAGCAGCCTCTCCGGAGACTACTAATTCCGCGGAGAACATTCTATGCAAATACCCGGCTGAGTGCCATGGGCAGAAAACATTGACACATACCTGCCAGAGGTCTATCCTGGGTCTGAAGAGTCCACCCTGGTCTCCAGCCACTCATCATCTCAGCACACACTTTGCCTGCACACGTGGAATCCGCCTCTCTCCACGAATGCCTTCTCCTGCTAGGAAACCCACGATGGCACTCAGCCAAAGGAGAGCACAGGCAAAGTCAACTGAAGCCTCCATTTTCAAGAGTTTGCCCTCTGCTGGGCCACAGCCTCCGCTGGCACAGTGCATGTGTGTCACTTCTCCGAAGACAAGGCCGCAATCCGGGCGTCCAGGGCCCCAGCAGTCCAGAGTCTGCGCATGGCGGCATATGGATCACCTCTTTGCCACGTACAGGAGGGAGGCCTGGGCCCTACACTGGCTCCGCTAGAGCTCCACGACCTCAGCTATTTTCCCTGACCTTTGGCCCGTGCCCTCGTGTGTGTGTCATCCCGAGTTACACTTCTTCTCCGACCACTCTGAATCCGCCACCTGCGGATACATGAGCATGAAAATCAACATCTCTCACTGCCTGCAGTGTCACAGGTCACCAGGTGTCTAGGCTCAGGCTGACCTTGGCTGTCTTCTGCCCAGGCAAGGAGCCTAATCCTTCAAAGGCAACGAGGACATGTGGTCATTGGCCGACATTCATTCTTTCATCCACACAGCGGTCTAGATGAGGCTAAAGAGGCCAGGTAGGCCAGGTGAAGGCTGAGTGCGGGGCCTAAGGCTTCTTTCCCAATCACCATGGAGACAGCCACCGCAAGGCTGGCCGGAACTTCTGACGGGGATGGGTCACAAACACCCAGCCAATAGGAGAGGTCCAGCCTAAGCGGCCACTTCCGCAGTGCCCTCCATTTTACCCATGGACACACGACGGCCCCTTCTCTTTTGGGCCACAAAATCCAGGGCACCCAGGGAATCACCTCACAGTAGGCAGCCCCTGATGTGGACACGTTCCACACCCTGGGCCGGCAGGCAGGTTCCACTTTTCCACTTACGCTAGGATATCAGTAGGCAAGGCGCCCTTCCTCAGCATCTATGGCCCTTCTGTGTATGTGTTCATTCGGAGAAATCTCTTCCTTCTGCCCCTGAGACACATCACAAGTATGAGGGGCCTGAGAGAGAGCCTAGACATGAAACGGGGGAGGCTTCTGGCTGTAGTGCTTCCCCGTGGGTAGAGAAGAGCAGGTAGTCTCTCTGGAAGGTCTTAGCTTCTGTTGACTGACATGGACAATACAGTAGGGGCGGACTCTGGCCAGGTGGAGCTTGTGGGCAGATGCAACCCCTCCGGCGACGAATAATTCCGCTGCTGCTTTGTATGGTGAAAACCTCCCCCCGCCAAGTGGGATGGGTAGAGAACACTGACCCACACCCTCCAGGGGCCTCTCCTGGGACTAAAGATCCCAACATGGTCTCAACGTCGTCACCCTCTCAGCACACACCTTTCCTGCACACGTAATCCTGCCTTTCTCCGGCAGGGCCCTATCCTACCAGGAAAAAAAGCAAGCCGCTCAAAAAGGCCGATGCCAGGGAAATCGAGGAAACACTGCCATTTTCCAAATTTTGGCTGTCTACATGTCCCCGCCTCCGCTGCAAGGCCGCGTATGTGGCCGGGCTCCGAAGGCAAGGCCGAAATCCTGGCAGCCTGGGCCCCAGCAGTCCCATGCTTTATGGACGGGGGGACACGGATGACCTGTTCGCCACATACAGGAGGGATCCTTGGGCCCTTCACTGGCTCACCATTCAGCTCCACGACGTCCACTACCGGCCCTGGCCTTTGCTTTGGCTGGTGCCCGACGGAACGTGTGCTCCGGAGCGATGTTTCTCCACCCATCACTATCATTCTGCCACCAGGGGATGTGTGAGTGTGGGAGTCACCATTTGTCACTGGCAGCAGTGTCACAAGGCAGTAGACTTCCAGGTACCCGCTGACCTAGGCTGCCTTCTGCCCCAGGCAAGGTCCCCAATCCTTTATCCCAGATGCTGACACCCGGGCACTGGCGGACATTCATTTGGAGCAACACACAGGTCTGAGTGAGGGTCAGCGGGCCAGGTAGGTGAAGTCAAGGCCAGGTGGGCGGGGCTGAGGCTCCTTTGCCATCACCATAGAGACAGTCCCCCCACCGCAAGAGTGGGCGGAGCTTGTGATGGGCCTGCTGACAAGACTTGAGCCAATGGCAGAGATCCGGCCCGCCAGGCAGATGACACAGGGCCCTCCATTGTGACCTATGACACCTAGTGGCCACAGGATTTGAGCACACCCTGGGAAAGGCTACGCAGGCACAAGGGAGCCCCTGGTGCGGACTGCTTCAGGGCATTGGCACAGCAGGCCAGGTACCTCTTTCCCACTTTCCTCAGGATATCACTACGCAAGGCGTCCCCACTCAGCATCTCTTGCCTCTCTCTGTCTCTCTCTGGATGTGTTCGTTCTCTGAAATCTCTTCCTTCTCCCCCTTGTCACTTCACACCTTGGAGTGCCTGACAGAGGGCCTAGAGACCAAAGAGCAAAGGGGGAAGGCCTCTGGCTCTACTGGTTGCCCATGGGCAGAGAAGATCTGCTAGTCTATCTGGAAGGTCTAGAGAGTAGCCATTGATTGGGGAGCCACATCACGGGCGGACCTGGCCAGGTGAAGCTTGCTGACATGCAGCAGCCTCTCCGGAGACTACTAATTCCGCGGAGAACATTCTATGCAAATACCCGGCTGAGTGCCATGGGCAGAAAACATTGACACATACCTGCCAGAGGTCTATCCTGGGTCTGAAGAGTCCACCCTGGTCTCCAGCCACTCATCATCTCAGCACACACTTTGCCTGCACACGTGGAATCCGCCTCTCTCCACGAATGCCTTCTCCTGCTAGGAAACACACGATGGCACTCAGCCAAAGGAGAGCACAGGCAAAGTCAACTGAAGCCTCCATTTTCAAGAGTTTGCCCTCTGCTGGGCCACAGCCTCCGCTGGCACAGTGCATGTGTGTCACTTCTCCGAAGACAAGGCCGCAATCCGGGCGTCCAGGGCCCCAGCAGTCCAGAGTCTGCGCATGGCGGCATATGGATCACCTCTTTGCCACGTACAGGAGGGAGGCCTGGGCCCTACACTGGCTCCGCTAGAGCTCCACGACCTCAGCTATTTTCCCTGACCTTTGGCCCGTGCCCTCGTGTGTGTGTCATCCCGAGTTACACTTCTTCTCCGACCACTCTGAATCCGCCACCTGCGGATACATGAGCATGAAAATCAACATCTCTCACTGCCTGCAGTGTCACAGGTCACCAGGTGTCTAGGCTCAGGCTGACCTTGGCTGTCTTCTGCCCAGGCAAGGAGCCAATCCTTCAAAGGCAACGAGGACATGGGTCATTGGCTGACATTCATTCTTTCATCCACACAGCGGTCTAGATGAGGCTAAATAGGCCAGGTAGGCCAGGTGAAGGCTGAGTGCGGGGCCTAAGGCTTCTTTCCCAATCACCATGGAGACAGCCACCGCAAGGCTGGCCGGAACTTCTGACGGGGACGGGTCACAAACACCCAGCCAATAGGAGAGGTCCAGCCTAAGCGGCCACTTCCGCAGTGCCCTCCATTTTACCCATGGACACACGACGGCCCCTTCTCTTTTGGGCCACAAAATCCAGGGCACCCAGGGAATCACCTCACAGTAGGCAGCCCCTGATGTGGACACGTTCCACACACTGGGCCGGCAGGCAGGTTCCACTTTTCCACTTACGCTAGGATATCAGTAGGCAAGGCGCCCTTCCTCAGCATCTATGGCCCCTCTGTGTATGTGTTCATTCGGAGAAATCTCTTCCTTCTGCCCCTGAGACACATCACAAGTATGAGGGGCCTGAGAGAGAGCCTAGACATGAAACGGGGGAGGCTTCTGGCTGTAGTGCTTCCCCGTGGGTAGAGAAGAGCAGGTAGTCTCTCTGGAAGGTCTTAGCTTCTGTTGACTGACATGGACAATACAGTAGGGGCGGACCCTGGCCAGGTGGAGCTTGTGGGCAGATGCAACCCCTCCGGCGACGAATAATTCCGCTGCTGCTTTGTATGGTGAAAACCTCCCCCCGCCAAGTGGGATGGGTAGAGAACACTGACCCACACCCTCCAGGGGCCTCTCCTGGGACTAAAGATCCCAACATGGTCTCAACGTCGTCACCCTCTCAGCACACACCTTTCCTGCACACGTAATCCTGCCTTTCTCCGGCAGGGCCCTATCCTACCAGGAAAAAAAGCAAGCCGCTCAAAAAGGCCGATGCCAGGGAAATCGAGGAAACACTGCCATTTTCCAAATTTTGGCTGTCTACATGTCCCCGCCTCCGCTGCAAGGCCGCGTATGTGGCCGGGCTCCGAAGGCAAGGCCGAAATCCTGGCAGCCTGGGCCCCAGCAGTCCCATGCTTTATGGACGGGGGGACACGGATGACCTGTTCGCCACATACAGGAGGGATCCTTGGGCCCTTCACTGGCTCGCCATTCAGCTCCACGACGTCCACTTCCGGCCCTGGCCTTTGCTTTGGCTGGTGCCCCATGGAACGTGTGCTCCGGAGCGATGTTTCTCCACCCATCACTATCATTCTGCCACCAGGGGATGTGTGAGTGTGGGAGTCACCATTTGTCACTGGCAACAGTGTCACAAGGCAGTAGACTTCCAGGTACCCGCTGACCTAGGCTGCCTTCTGCCCCAGGCAAGGTCCCCAATCCTTTATCCCAGATGCTGACACCCGGGCACTGGCGGACATTCATTTGGAGCAACACACAGGTCTGAGTGAGGGTCAGCGGGCCAGGTAGGTGAAGTCAAGGCCAGGTGGGCGGGGCTGAGGCTCCTTTGCCATCACCATAGAGACAGTCCCCCCACCGCAAGAGTGGGCGGAGCTTGTGATGGGCCTGCTGACAAGACTTGAGCCAATGGCAGAGATCCGGCCCGCCAGGCAGATGACACAGGGCCCTCCATTGTGACCTATGACACCTAGTGGCCACAGGATTTGAGCACACCCTGGGAAAGGCTACGCAGGCACAAGGGAGCCCCTGGTGCGGACTGCTTCAGGGCATTGGCACAGCAGGCCAGGTACCTCTTTCCCACTTTCCTCAGGATATCACTACGCAAGGCGTCCCCACTCAGCATCTCTTGCCTCTCTCTGTCTCTCTCTGGATGTGTTCGTTCTCTGAAATCTCTTCCTTCTCCCCCTTGTCACTTCACACCTTGGAGTGCCTGACAGAGGGCCTAGAGACCAAAGAGCAAAGGGGGAAGGCCTCTGGCTCTACTGGTTGCCCATGGGGAGAGAAGATCTGCTAGTCTATCTGGAAGGTCTAGAGAGTAGCCATTGATTGGGGAGCCACATCACGGGCGGACCTGGCCAGGTGAAGCTTGCTGACATGCAGCAGCCTCTCCGGAGACTACTAATTCCCCGGAGAACATTCTATGCAAATACCCGGCTGAGTGCCATGGGCAGAAAACATTGACACATACCTGCCAGAGGTCTATCCTGGGTCTGAAGAGTCCACCCTGGTCTCCAGCCACTCATCATCTCAGCACACACTTTGCCTGCACACGTGGAATCCGCCTCTCTCCACGAATGCCTTCTCCTGCTAGGAAACACACGATGGCACTCAGCCAAAGGAGAGCACAGGCAAAGTCAACTGAAGCCTCCATTTTCAAGAGTTTGCCCTCTGCTGGGCCACAGCCTCCGCTGGCACAGTGCATGTGTGTCACTTCTCCGAAGACAAGGCCGCAATCCGGGCGTCCAGGGCCCCAGCAGTCCAGAGTCTGCGCATGGCGGCATATGGATCACCTCTTTGCCACGTACAGGAGGGAGGCCTGGGCCCTACACTGGCTCCGCTAGAGCTCCACGACCTCAGCTATTTTCCCTGACCTTTGGCCCGTGCCCTCGTGTGTGTGTCATCCCGAGTTACACTTCTTCTCCGACCACTCTGAATCCGCCACCTGCGGATACATGAGCATGAAAATCAACATCTCTCACTGCCTGCAGTGTCACAGGTCACCAGGTGTCTAGGCTCAGGCTGACCTTGGCTGTCTTCTGCCCAGGCAAGGAGCCTAATCCTTCAAAGGCAACGAGGACATGTGGTCATTGGCCGACATTCATTCTTTCATCCACACAGCGGTCTAGATGAGGCTAAAGAGGCCAGGTAGGCCAGGTGAAGGCTGAGTGCGGGGCCTAAGGCTTCTTTCCCAATCACCATGGAGACAGCCACCGCAAGGCTGGCCGGAACTTCTGACGGGGACGGGTCACAAACACCCAGCCAATAGGAGAGGTCCAGCCTAAGCGGCCACTTCCGCAGTGCCCTCCATTTTACCCATGGACACACGACGGCCCCTTCTCTTTTGGGCCACAAAATCCAGGGCACCCAGGGAATCACCTCACAGTAGGCAGCCCCTGATGTGGACACGTTCCACACACTGGGCCGGCAGGCAGGTTCCACTTTTCCACTTACGCTAGGATATCAGTAGGCAAGGCGCCCTTCCTCAGCATCTATGGCCCCTCTGTGTATGTGTTCATTCGGAGAAATCTCTTCCTTCTGCCCCTGAGACACATCACAAGTATGAGGGGCCTGAGAGAGAGCCTAGACATGAAACGGGGGAGGCTTCTGGCTGTAGTGCTTCCCCGTGGGTAGAGAAGAGCAGGTAGTCTCTCTGGAAGGTCTTAGCTTCTGTTGACTGACATGGACAATACAGTAGGGGCGGACTCTGGCCAGGTGGAGCTTGTGGGCAGATGCAACCCCTCCGGCGACGAATAATTCCGCTGCTGCTTTGTATGGTGAAAACCTCCCCCCGCCAAGTGGGATGGGTAGAGAACACTGACCCACACCCTCCAGGGGCCTCTCCTGGGACTAAAGATCCCAACATGGTCTCAACGTCGTCACCCTCTCAGCACACACCTTTCCTGCACACGTAATCCTGCCTTTCTCCGGCAGGGCCCTATCCTACCAGGAAAAAAAGCAAGCCGCTCAAAAAGGCCGATGCCAGGGAAATCGAGGAAACACTGCCATTTTCCTAATTTTGGCTGTCTACATGTCCCCGCCTCCGCTGCAAGGCCGCGTATGTGGCCGGGCTCCGAAGGCAAGGCCGAAATCCTGGCAGCCTGGGCCCCAGCAGTCCCATGCTTTATGGACGGGGGGACACGGATGACCTGTTCGCCACATACAGGAGGGATCCTTGGGCCTTTCACTGGCTCGCCATTCAGCTCCACGACGTCAACTTCCGGCCCTGGCCTTTGCTTTGGCTGGTGCCCCACGGAACGTGTGCTCCGGAGCGATGTTTCTCCACCCATCACTATCATTCTGCCACCAGGGGATGTGTGAGTGTGGGAGTCACCATTTGTCACTGGCAACAGTGTCACAAGGCAGTAGACTTCCAGGTACCCGCTGACCTAGGCTGCCTTCTGCCCCAGGCAAGGTCCCCAATCCTTTATCCCAGATGCTGACACCCGGGCACTGGCGGACATTCATTTGGAGCAACACACAGGTCTGAGTGAGGGTCAGCGGGCCAGGTAGGTGAAGTCAAGGCCAGGTGGGCGGGGCTGAGGCTCCTTTGCCATCACCATAGAGACAGTCCCCCCACCGCAAGAGTGGGCGGACCTTGTGATGGGCCTGCTGACAAGACTTGAGCCAATGGCAGAGATCCGGCCCGCCAGGCAGATGACACAGGGCCCTCCATTGTGACCTATGACACCTAGTGGCCACAGGATTTGAGCACACCCTGGGAAAGGCTACGCAGGCACAAGGGAGCCCCTGGTGCGGACTGCTTCAGGGCATTGGCACAGCAGGCCAGGTACCTCTTTCCCACTTTCCTCAGGATATCACTACGCAAGGCGTCCCCACTCAGCATCTCTTGCCTCTCTCTGTCTCTCTCTGCTTGTGTTCGTTCTCTGAAATCTCTTCCTTCTCCCCCTTGTCACTTCACACCTTGGAGTGCCTGACAGAGGGCCTAGAGACCAAAGAGCAAAGGGGGAAGGCCTCTGGCTCTACTGGTTGCCCATGGGCAGAGAAGATCTGCTAGTCTATCTGGAAGGTCTAGAGAGTAGCCATTGATTGGGGAGCCACATCACGGGCGGACCTGGCCAGGTGAAGCTTGCTGACATGCAGCAGCCTCTCCGGAGACTACTAATTCCCCGGAGAACATTCTATGCAAATACCCGGCTGAGTGCCATGGGCAGAAAACATTGACACATACCTGCCAGAGGTCTATCCTGGGTCTGAAGAGTCCACCCTGGTCTCCAGCCACTCATCATCTCAGCACACACTTTGCCTGCACACGTGGAATCCGCCTCTCTCCACGAATGCCTTCTCCTGCTAGGAAACACACGATGGCACTCAGCCAAAGGAGAGCACAGGCAAAGTCAACTGAAGCCTCCATTTTCAAGAGTTTGCCCTCTGCTGGGCCACAGCCTCCGCTGGCACAGTGCATGTGTGTCACTTCTCCGAAGACAAGGCCGCAATCCGGGCGTCCAGGGCCCCAGCAGTCCAGAGTCTGCGCATGGCGGCATATGGATCACCTCTTTGCCACGTACAGGAGGGAGGCCTGGGCCCTACACTGGCTCCGCTAGAGCTCCACGACCTCAGCTATTTTCCCTGACCTTTGGCCCGTGCCCTCGTGTGTGTGTCATCCCGAGTTACACTTCTTCTCCGACCACTCTGAATCCGCCACCTGCAGATACATGAGCATGAAAATCAACATCTCTCACTGCCTGCAGTGTCACAGGTCACCAGGTGTCTAGGCTCAGGCTGACCTTGGCTGTCTTCTGCCCAGGCAAGGAGCTTAATCCTTCAAAGGCAACGAGGACATGTGGTCATTGGCCGACATTCATTCTTTCATCCACACAGCGGTCTAGATGAGGCTAAAGAGGCCAGGTAGGCCAGGTGAAGGCTGAGTGCGGGGCCTAAGGCTTCTTTCCCAATCACCATGGAGAGAGCCACCGCAAGGCTGGCCGGAACTTCTGACGGGGACGGGTCACAAACACCCAGCCAATAGGAGAGGTCCAGCCTAAGCGGCCACTTCCGCAGTGCCCTCCATTTTACCCATGGACACACCACGGCCCCTTCTCTTTTGGGCCACAAAATCCAGGGCACCCAGGGAATCACCTCACAGTAGGCAGCCCCTGATGTGGACACGTTCCACACACTGGGCCGGCAGGCAGGTTCCACTTTTCCACTTACGCTAGGATATCAGTAGGCAAGGCGCCCTTCCTCAGCATCTATGGCCCCTCTGTGTATGTGTTCATTCGGAGAAATCTCTTCCTTCTGCCCCTGAGACACATCACAAGTATGAGGGGCCTGAGAGAGAGCCTAGAGATGAAACGGGGGAGGCTTCTGGCTGTAGTGCTTCCCCGTGGGTAGAGAAGAGCAGGTAGTCTCTCTGGAAGGTCTTAGCTTCTGTTGACTGACATGGACAATACAGTAGGGGCGGACTCTGGCCAGGTGGAGCTTGTGGGCAGATGCAACCCCTCCGGCGACGAATAATTCCGCTGCTGCTTTGTATGGTGAAAACCTCCCCCCGCCAAGTGGGATGGGTAGAGAACACTGACCCACACCCTCCAGGGGCCTCTCCTGGGACTAAAGATCCCAACATGGTCTCAACGTCGTCACCCTCTCAGCACACACCTTTCCTGCACACGTAATCCTGCCTTTCTCCGGCAGGGCCCTATCCTACCAGGAAAAAAAGCAAGCCGCTCAAAAAGGCCGATGCCAGGGAAATCGAGGAAACACTGCCATTTTCCAAATTTTGGCTGTCTACATGTCCCCGCCTCCGCTGCAAGGCCGCGTATGTGGCCGGGCTCCGAAGGCAAGGCCGAAATCCTGGCAGCCTGGGCCCCAGCAGTCCCATGCTTTATGGACGGGGGGACACGGATGACCTGTTCGCCACATACAGGAGGGATCCTTGGGCCCTTCACTGGCTCGCCATTCAGCTCCACGACGTCCACTACCGGCCCTGGCCTTTGCTTTGGCTGGTGCCCCACGGAACGTGTGCTCCGGAGTGATGTTTCTCCACCCATCACTATCATTCTGCCACCAGGGGATGTGTGAGTGTGGGAGTCACCATTTGTCACTGGCAACAGTGTCACAAGGCAGTAGACTTCCAGGTACCCGCTGACCTAGGCTGCCTTCTGCCCCAGGCAAGGTCCCCAATCCTTTATCCCAGATGCTGACACCCGGGCACTGGCGGACATTCATTTGGAGCAACACACAGGTCTGAGTGAGGGTCAGCGGGCCAGGTAGGTGAAGTCAAGGCCAGGTGGGCGGGGCTGAGGCTCCTTTGCCATCACCATAGAGACAGTCCCCCTACCGCAAGAGTGGGCGGAGCTTGTGATGGGCCTGCTGACAAGACTTGAGCCAATGGCAGAGATCCGGCCCGCCAGGCAGATGACACAGGGCCCTCCATTGTGACCTATGACACCTAGTGGCCACAGGATTTGAGCACACCCTGGGAAAGGCTACGCAGGCACAAGGGAGCCCCTGGTGCGGACTGCTTCAGGGCATTGGCACAGCAGGCCAGGTACCTCTTTCCCACTTTCCTCAGGATATCACTTCGCAAGGCGTCCCCACTCAGCATCTCTTGCCTCTCTCTGTCTCTCTCTGCTTGTGTTCGTTCTCTGAAATCTCTTCCTTCTCCCCCTTGTCACTTCACACCTTGGAGTGCCTGACAGAGGGCCTAGAGACCAAAGAGCAAAGGGGGAAGGCCTCTGGCTCTACTGGTTGCCCATGGGCAGAGAAGATCTGCTAGTCTATCTGGAAGGTCTAGAGAGTAGCCATTGATTGGGGAGCCACATCACGGGCGGACCTGGCCAGGTGAAGCTTGCTGACATGCAGCAGCCTCTCCGGAGACTACTAATTCCCCGGAGAACATTCTATGCAAATACCCGGCTGTGTGCCATGGGCAGAAAACATTGACACATACCTGCCAGAGGTCTATCCTGGGTCTGAAGAGTCCACCCTGGTCTCCAGCCACTCATCATCTCAGCACACACTTTGCCTGCACACGTGGAATCCGCCTCTCTCCACGAATGCCTTCTCCTGCTAGGAAACACAGGATGGCACTCAGCCAAAGGAGAGCACAGGCAAAGTCAACTGAAGCCTCCATTTTCAAGAGTTTGCCCTCTGCTGGGCCACAGCCTCCGCTGGCACAGTGCATGTGTGTCACTTCTCCGAAGACAAGGCCGCAATCCGGGCGTCCAGGGCCCCAGCAGTCCAGAGTCTGCGCATGGCGGCATATGGATCACCTCTTTGCCACGTACAGGAGGGAGGCCTGGGCCCTACACTGGCTCCGCTAGAGCTCCACGACCTCAGCTATTTTCCCTGACCTTTGGCCCGTGCCCTCGTGTGTGTGTCATCCCGAGTTACACTTCTTCTCCGACCACTCTGAATCCGCCACCTGCGGATACATGAGCATGAAAATCAACATCTCTCACTGCCTGCAGTGTCACAGGTCACCAGGTGTCTAGGCTCAGGCTGACCTTGGCTGTCTTCTGCCCAGGCAAGGAGCCTAATCCTTCAAAGGCAACGAGGACATGTGGTCATTGGCCGACATTCATTCTTTCATCCACACAGCGGTCTAGATGAGGCTAAAGAGGCCAGGTAGGCCAGGTGAAGGCTGAGTGCGGGGCCTAAGGCTTCTTTCCCAATCACCATGGAGACAGCCACCGCAAGGCTGGCCGGAACTTCTGACGGGGACGGGTCACAAACACCCAGCCAATAGGAGAGGTCCAGCCTAAGCGGCCACTTCCGCAGTGCCCTCCATTTTACCCATGGACACACGACGGCCCCTTCTCTTTTGGGCCACAAAATCCAGGGCACCCAGGGAATCACCTCACAGTAGGCAGCTCCTGATGTGGACACGTTCCACACACTGGGCCGGCAGGCAGGTTCCACTTTTCCACTTACGCTAGGATATCAGTAGGCAAGGCGCCCTTCCTCAGCATCTATGGCCCCTCTGTGTATGTGTTCATTCGGAGAAATCTCTTCCTTCTACCCCTGAGACACATCACAAGTATGAGGGGCCTGAGAGAGAGCCTAGACATGAAACGGGGGAGGCTTCTGGCTGTAGTGCTTCCCCGTGGGTAGAGAAGAGCAGGTAGTCTCTCTGGAAGGTCTTAGCTTCTGTTGACTGACATGGACAATACAGTAGGGGCGGACTCTGGCCAGGTGGAGCTTGTGGGCAGATGCAACCCCTCCGGCGACGAATAATTCCGCTGCTGCTTTGTATGGTGAAAACCTCCCCCCGCCAAGTGGGATGGGTAGAGAACACTGACCCACACCCTCCAGGGGCCTCTCCTGGGACTAAAGATCCCAACATGGTCTCAACGTCGTCACCCTCTCAGCACACACCTTTCCTGCACACGTAATCCTGCCTTTCTCCGGCAGGGCCCTATCCTACCAGGAAAAAAAGCAAGCCGCTCAAAAAGGCCGATGCCAGGGAAATCGAGGAAACACTGCCATTTTCCAAATTTTGGCTGTCTACATGTCCCCGCCTCCGCTGCAAGGCCGCGTATGTGGCCGGGCTCCGAAGGCAAGGCCGAAATCCTGGCAGCCTGGGCCCCAGCAGTCCCATGCTTTATGGACGGGGGGACACGGATGACCTGTTCGCCACATACAGGAGGGATCCTTGGGCCCTTCACTGGCTCGCCATTCAGCTCCACGACGTCCACTTCCGGCCCTGGCCTTTGCTTTGGCTGGTGCCCCATGGAACGTGTGCTCCGGAGCGATGTTTCTCCACCCATCACTATCATTCTGCCACCAGGGGATGTGTGAGTGTGGGAGTCACCATTTGTCACTGGCAGCAGTGTCACAAGGCAGTAGACTTCCAGGTACCCGCTGACCTAGGCTGCCTTCTGCCCCAGGCAAGGTCCCCAATCTTTTATCCCAGATGCTGACACCCGGGCACTGGCGGACATTCATTTGGAGCAACACACAGGTCTGAGTGAGGGTCAGCGGGCCAGGTAGGTGAAGTCAAGGCCAGGTGGGCGGGGCTGAGGCTCCTTTGCCATCACCATAGAGACAGTCCCCCCACCGCAAGAGTGGGCGGAGCTTGTGATGGGCCTGCTGACAAGACTTGAGCCAATGGCAGAGATCCAGCCCGCCAGGCAGATGACACAGGGACCTCCATTGTGACCTATGACACCTAGTGGCCACAGGATTTGAGCACACCCTGGGAAAGGCTACGCAGGCACAAGGGAGCCCCTGGTGCGGACTGCTTCAGGGCATTGGCACAGCAGGCCAGGTACCTCTTTCCCACTTTCCTCAGGATATCACTACGCAAGGCGTCCCCACTCAGCATCTCTTGCCTCTCTCTGTCTCTCTCTGCTTGTGTTCGTTCTCTGAAATCTCTTCCTTCTCCCCCTTGTCACTTCACACCTTGGAATGCCTGACAGAGGGCCTAGAGACCAAAGAGCAAAGGGGGAAGGCCTCTGGCTCTACTGGTTGCCCATGGGCAGAGAAGATCTGCTAGTCTATCTGGAAGGTCTAGAGAGTAGCCATTGATTGGGGAGCCACATCACGGGCGGACCTGGCCAGGTGAAGCTTGCTGACATGCAGCAGCCTCTCCAGAGACTACTAATTCCGCGGAGAACATTCTATGCAAATACCCGGCTGAGTGCCATGGGCAGAAAACAGTGACACATACCTGCCAGAGGTCTATCCTGGGTCTGTAGAGTCCACCCTGGTCTCCAGCCACTCATCATCTCAGCACACACTTTGCCTGCACACGTGGAATCCGCCTCTCTCCACGAATGCCTTCTCCTGCTAGGAAACACACGATGGCACTCAGCCAAAGGAGAGCACAGGCAAAGTCAACTGAAGCCTCCATTTTCAAGAGTTTGCCCTCTGCTGGGCCACAGCCTCCGCTGGCACAGTGCATGTGTGTCACTTCTCCGAAGACAAAGCCGCAATCCGGGCGTCCAGGGCCCCAGCAGTCCAGAGTCTGCGCATGGCGGCATATGGATCACCTCTTTGCCACGTACAGGAGGGAGGCCTGGGCCCTACACTGGCTCCGCTAGAGCTCCACGACCTCAGCTATTTTCCCTGACCTTTGGCCTGTGCCCTCGTGTGTGTGTCATCCCGAGTTACACTTCTTCTCCGACCACTCTGAATCCGCCACCTGCGGATACATGAGCATGAAAATCAACATCTCTCACTGCCTGCAGTGTCACAGGTCACCAGGTGTCTAGGCTCAGGCTGACCTTGGCTGTCTTCTGCCCAGGCAAGGAGCCTAATCCTTCAAAGGCAACGAGGACATGTGGTCATTGGCCGACATTCATTCTTTCATCCGCACAGCGGTCTAGATGAGGCTAAAGAGGCCAGGTAGGCCAGGTGAAGGCTGAGTGCGGGCCTAAGGCTTCTTTCCCAATCACCATGGAGACAGCCACCGCAAGGCTGCCGGAACTTCTGACGGGGACGGGTCACAAACACCCAGCCAATAGGAGAGGTCCAGCCTAAGCGGCCACTTCCGCAGTGCCCTCCATTTTACCCATGGACACACCACGGCCCCTTCTCTTTTGGGCCACAAAATCCAGGGCACCCAGGGAATCACCTCACAGTAGGCAGCCCCTGATGTGGACACGTTCCACACACTGGGCCGGCAGGCAGGTTCCACTTTTCCACTTACGCTAGGATATCAGTAGGCAAGGCGCCCTTCCTCAGCATCTATGGCCCCTCTGTGTATGTGTTCATTCGGAGAAATCTCTTCCTTCTGCCCCTGAGACACATCACAAGTATGAGGGGCCTGAGAGAGAGCCTAGACATGAAACGGGGGAGGCTTCTGGCTGTAGTGCTTCCCCGTGGGTAGAGAAGAGCAGGTAGTCTCTCTGGAAGGTCTTAGCTTCTGTTGACTGACATGGACAATACAGTAGGGGCGGACCCTGGCCAGGTGGAGCTTGTGGGCAGATGCAACCCCTCAGGCGACGAATAATTCCGCTGCTGCTTTGTATGGTGAAAACCTCCCCCGCCAAGTGGGATGGGTAGAGAACACTGACCCACACCCTCCAGGGGCCTCTCCTGGGACTAAAGATCCCAACATGGTCTCAACGTCGTCACCCTCTCAGCACACACCTTTCCTGCACACGTAATCCTGCCTTTCTCCGGCAGGGCCCTATCCTACCAGGAAAAAAAGCAAGCCGCTCAAAAAGGCCGATGCCAGGGAAATCGAGGAAACACTGCCATTTTCCAAATTTTGGCTGTCTACATGTCCCCGCCTCCGCTGCAAGGCCGCGTATGTGGCCGGGCTCCGAAGGCAAGGCCGAAATCCTGGCAGCCTGGGCCCCAGCAGTCCCATGCTTTATGGACGGGGGGACACGGATGACCTGTTCGCCACATACAGGAGGGATCCTTGGGCCCTTCACTGGCTCGCCATTCAGCTCCACGACGTCCACTACCGGCCCTGGCCTTTGCTTTGGCTGGTGCCCCACGGAACGTGTGCTCCGGAGCGATGTTTCTCCACCCATCACTATCATTCTGCCACCAGGGGATGTGTGAGTGTGGGAGTCACCATTTGTCACTGGCAGCAGTGTCACAAGGCAGTAGACTTCCAGGTACCCGCTGACCTAGGCTGCCTTCTGCCCCAGGCAAGGTCCCCAATCCTTTATCCCAGATGCTGACACCCGGGCACTGGCGGACATTCATTTGGAGCAACACACAGGTCTGAGTGAGGGTCAGCGGGCCAGGTAGGTGAAGTCAAGGCCAGGTGGGCGGGGCTGAGGCTCCTGTGCCATCACCATAGAGACAGTCCCCCCACCGCAAGAGTGGGCGGAGCTTGTGATGGGCCTGCTGACAAGACTTGAGCCAATGGCAGAGATCCGGCCCGCCAGGCAGATGACACAGGGCCCTCCATTGTGACCTATGACACCTAGTGGCCACAGGATTTGAGCACACCCTGGGAAAGGCTACGCAGGCACAAGGGAGCCCCTGGTGCGGACTGCTTCAGGGCATTGGCACAGCAGGCCAGGTACCTCTTTCCCACTTTCCTCAGGATATCACTACGCAAGGCGTCCCCACTCAGCATCTCTTGCCTCTCTCTGTCTCTCTCTGGATGTGTTCGTTCTCTCAAATCTCTTCCTTCTCCCCCTTGTCACTTCACACCTTGGAGTGCCTGACAGAGGGCCTAGAGACCAAAGAGCAAAGGGGGAAGCCCTCTGGCTCTACTGGTTGCCCATGGGCAGAGAAGATCTGCTAGTCTATCTGGAAGGTCTAGAGAGTAGCCATTGATTGGGGAGCCACATCACGGGCGGACCTGGCCAGGTGAAGCTTGCTGACATGCAGCAGCCTCTCCGGAGACTACTAATTCCGCGGAGAACATTCTATGCAAATACCCGGCTGAGTGCCATGGGCAGAAAACATTGACACATACCTGCCAGAGGTCTATCCTGGGTCTGAAGAGTCCACCCTGGTCTCCAGCCACTCATCATCTCAGCACACACTTTGCCTGCACACGTGGAATCCGCCTCTCTCCACGAATGCCTTCTCCTGCTAGGAAACACACGATGGCACTCAGCCAAAGGAGAGCACAGGCAAAGTCAACTGAAGCCTCCATTTTCAAGAGTTTGCCCTCTGCTGGGCCACAGCCTCCGCTGGCACAGTGCATGTGTGTCACTTCTCCGAAGACAAGGCCGCAATCCGGGCGTCCAGGGCCCCAGCAGTCCAGAGTCTGCGCATGGCGGCATATGGATCACCTCTTTGCCACGTACAGGAGGGAGGCCTGGGCCCTACACTGGCTCCGCTAGAGCTCCACGACCTCAGCTATTTTCCCTGACCTTTGGCCCGTGCCCTCGTGTGTGTGTCATCCCGAGTTACACTTCTTCTCCGACCACTCTGAATCCGCCACCTGCGGATACATGAGCATGAAAATCAACATCTCTCACTGCCTGCAGTGTCACAGGTCACCAGGTGTCTAGGCTCAGGCTGACCTTGGCTGTCTTCTGCCCAGGCAAGGAGCCTAATCCTTCAAAGGCAACGAGGACATGTGGTCATTGGCCGACATTCATTCTTTCATCCACACAGCGGTCTAGATGAGGCTAAAGAGGCCAGGTAGGCCAGGTGAAGGCTGAGTGCGGGGCCTAAGGCTTCTTTCCCAATCACCATGGAGACAGCCACCGCAAGGCTGGCCGGAACTTCTGACGGGGACGGGTCACAAACACCCAGCCAATAGGAGAGGTCCAGCCTAAGCGGCCACTTCCGCAGTGCCCTCCATTTTACCCATGGACACACGACGGCCCCTTCTCTTTTGGGCCACAAAATCCAGGGCACCCAGGGAATCACCTCACAGTAGGCAGCCCCTGATGTGGACACGTTCCACACACTGGGCCGGCAGGCAGGTTCCACTTTTCCACTTACGCTAGGATATCAGTAGGCAAGGCGCCCTTCCTCAGCATCTATGGCCCCTCTGTGTATGTGTTCATTCGGAGAAATCTCTTCCTTCTGCCCCTGAGACACATCACAAGTATGAGGGGCCTGAGAGAGAGCCTAGACATGAAACGGGGGAGGCTTCTGGCTGTAGTGCTTCCCCGTGGGTAGAGAAGAGCAGGTAGTCTCTCTGGAAGGTCTTAGCTTCTGTTGACTGACATGGACAATACAGTAGGGGCGGACTCTGGCCAGGTGGAGCTTGTGGGCAGATGCAACCCCTCCGGCGACGAATAATTCCGCTGCTGCTTTGTATGGTGAAAACCTCCCCCCGCCAAGTGGGATGGGTAGAGAACACTGACCCACACCCTCCAGGGGCCTCTCCTGGGACTAAAGATCCCAACATGGTCTCAACGTCGTCACCCTCTCAGCACACACCTTTCCTGCACACGTAATCCTGCCTTTCTCCGGCAGGGCCCTATCCTACCAGGAAAAAAAGCAAGCCGCTCAAAAAGGCCGATGCCAGGGAAATCGAGGAAACACTGCCATTTTCCTAATTTTGGCTGTCTACATGTCCCCGCCTCCGCTGCAAGGCCGCGTATGTGGCCGGGCTCCGAAGGCAAGGCCGAAATCCTGGCAGCCTGGGCCCCAGCAGTCCCATGCTTTATGGACGGGGGGACACGGATGACCTGTTCGCCACATACAGGAGGGATCCTTGGGCCTTTCACTGGCTCGCCATTCAGCTCCACGACGTCAACTTCCGGCCCTGGCCTTTGCTTTGGCTGGTGCCCCACGGAACGTGTGCTCCGGAGCGATGTTTCTCCACCCATCACTATCATTCTGCCACCAGGGGATGTGTGAGTGTGGGAGTCACCATTTGTCACTGGCAACAGTGTCACAAGGCAGTAGACTTCCAGGTACCCGCTGACCTAGGCTGCCTTCTGCCCCAGGCAAGGTCCCCAATCCTTTATCCCAGATGCTGACACCCGGGCACTGGCGGACATTCATTTGGAGCAACACACAGGTCTGAGTGAGGGTCAGCGGGCCAGGTAGGTGAAGTCAAGGCCAGGTGGGCGGGGCTGAGGCTCCTTTGCCATCACCATAGAGACAGTCCCCCCACCGCAAGAGTGGGCGGACCTTGTGATGGGCCTGCTGACAAGACTTGAGCCAATGGCAGAGATCCGGCCCGCCAGGCAGATGACACAGGGCCCTCCATTGTGACCTATGACACCTAGTGGCCACAGGATTTGAGCACACCCTGGGAAAGGCTACGCAGGCACAAGGGAGCCCCTGGTGCGGACTGCTTCAGGGCATTGGCACAGCAGGCCAGGTACCTCTTTCCCACTTTCCTCAGGATATCACTACGCAAGGCGTCCCCACTCAGCATCTCTTGCCTCTCTCTGTCTCTCTCTGCTTGTGTTCGTTCTCTGAAATCTCTTCCTTCTCCCCCTTGTCACTTCACACCTTGGAGTGCCTGACAGAGGGCCTAGAGACCAAAGAGCAAAGGGGGAAGGCCTCTGGCTCTACTGGTTGCCCATGGGCAGAGAAGATCTGCTAGTCTATCTGGAAGGTCTAGAGAGTAGCCATTGATTGGGGAGCCACATCACGGGCGGACCTGGCCAGGTGAAGCTTGCTGACATGCAGCAGCCTCTCCGGAGACTACTAATTCCCCGGAGAACATTCTATGCAAATACCCGGCTGAGTGCCATGGGCAGAAAACATTGACACATACCTGCCAGAGGTCTATCCTGGGTCTGAAGAGTCCACCCTGGTCTCCAGCCACTCATCATCTCAGCACACACTTTGCCTGCACACGTGGAATCCGCCTCTCTCCACGAATGCCTTCTCCTGCTAGGAAACACACGATGGCACTCAGCCAAAGGAGAGCACAGGCAAAGTCAACTGAAGCCTCCATTTTCAAGAGTTTGCCCTCTGCTGGGCCACAGCCTCCGCTGGCACAGTGCATGTGTGTCACTTCTCCGAAGACAAGGCCGCAATCCGGGCGTCCAGGGCCCCAGCAGTCCAGAGTCTGCGCATGGCGGCATATGGATCACCTCTTTGCCACGTACAGGAGGGAGGCCTGGGCCCTACACTGGCTCCGCTAGAGCTCCACGACCTCAGCTATTTTCCCTGACCTTTGGCCCGTGCCCTCGTGTGTGTGTCATCCCGAGTTACACTTCTTCTCCGACCACTCTGAATCCGCCACCTGCAGATACATGAGCATGAAAATCAACATCTCTCACTGCCTGCAGTGTCACAGGTCACCAGGTGTCTAGGCTCAGGCTGACCTTGGCTGTCTTCTGCCCAGGCAAGGAGCTTAATCCTTCAAAGGCAACGAGGACATGTGGTCATTGGCCGACATTCATTCTTTCATCCACACAGCGGTCTAGATGAGGCTAAAGAGGCCAGGTAGGCCAGGTGAAGGCTGAGTGCGGGGCCTAAGGCTTCTTTCCCAATCACCATGGAGAGAGCCACCGCAAGGCTGGCCGGAACTTCTGACGGGGACGGGTCACAAACACCCAGCCAATAGGAGAGGTCCAGCCTAAGCGGCCACTTCCGCAGTGCCCTCCATTTTACCCATGGACACACCACGGCCCCTTCTCTTTTGGGCCACAAAATCCAGGGCACCCAGGGAATCACCTCACAGTAGGCAGCCCCTGATGTGGACACGTTCCACACACTGGGCCGGCAGGCAGGTTCCACTTTTCCACTTACGCTAGGATATCAGTAGGCAAGGCGCCCTTCCTCAGCATCTATGGCCCCTCTGTGTATGTGTTCATTCGGAGAAATCTCTTCCTTCTGCCCCTGAGACACATCACAAGTATGAGGGGCCTGAGAGAGAGCCTAGAGATGAAACGGGGGAGGCTTCTGGCTGTAGTGCTTCCCGTGGGTAGAGAAGAGCAGGTAGTCTCTCTGGAAGGTCTTAGCTTCTGTTGACTGACATGGACAATACAGTAGGGGCGGACTCTGGCCAGGTGGAGCTTGTGGGCAGATGCAACCCCTCCGGCGACGAATAATTCCGCTGCTGCTTTGTATGGTGAAAACCTCCCCCGCCAAGTGGGATGGGTAGAGAACACTGACCCACACCCTCCAGGGGCCTCTCCTGGGACTAAAGATCCCAACATGGTCTCAACGTCGTCACCCTCTCAGCACACACCTTTCCTGCACACGTAATCCTGCCTTTCTCCGGCAGGGCCCTATCCTACCAGGAAAAAAAGCAAGCCGCTCAAAAAGGCCGATGCCAGGGAAATCGAGGAAACACTGCCATTTTCCAAATTTTGGCTGTCTACATGTCAATACTATCTCTCTATGAGGCCGCGTATGTGGCCGGGCTCCGAAGGCAAGGCCGAAATCCTGGCAGCCTGGGCCCCAGCAGTCCCATGCTTTATGGACGGGGGGACACGGATGACCTGTTCGCCACATACAGGAGGGATCCTTGGGCCCTTCACTGGCTCGCCATTCAGCTCCACGACGTCCACTACCGGCCCTGGCCTTTGCTTTGGCTGGTGCCCCACGGAACGTGTGCTCCGGAGTGATGTTTCTCCACCCATCACTATCATTCTGCCACCAGGGGATGTGTGAGTGTGGGAGTCACCATTTGTCACTGGCAACAGTGTCACAAGGCAGTAGACTTCCAGGTACCCGCTGACCTAGGCTGCCTTCTGCCCCAGGCAAGGTCCCCAATCCTTTATCCCAGATGCTGACACCCGGGCACTGGCGGACATTCATTTGGAGCAACACACAGGTCTGAGTGAGGGTCAGCGGGCCAGGTAGGTGAAGTCAAGGCCAGGTGGGCGGGGCTGAGGCTCCTTTGCCATCACCATAGAGACAGTCCCCCTACCGCAAGAGTGGGCGGAGCTTGTGATGGGCCTGCTGACAAGACTTGAGCCAATGGCAGAGATCCGGCCCGCCAGGCAGATGACACAGGGCCCTCCATTGTGACCTATGACACCTAGTGGCCACAGGATTTGAGCACACCCTGGGAAAGGCTACGCAGGCACAAGGGAGCCCCTGGTGCGGACTGCTTCAGGGCATTGGCACAGCAGGCCAGGTACCTCTTTCCCACTTTCCTCAGGATATCACTTCGCAAGGCGTCCCCACTCAGCATCTCTTGCCTCTCTCTGTCTCTCTCTGCTTGTGTTCGTTCTCTGAAATCTCTTCCTTCTCCCCCTTGTCACTTCACACCTTGGAGTGCCTGACAGAGGGCCTAGAGACCAAAGAGCAAAGGGGGAAGGCCTCTGGCTCTACTGGTTGCCCATGGGCAGAGAAGATCTGCTAGTCTATCTGGAAGGTCTAGAGAGTAGCCATTGATTGGGGAGCCACATCACGGGCGGACCTGGCCAGGTGAAGCTTGCTGACATGCAGCAGCCTCTCCGGAGACTACTAATTCCCCGGAGAACATTCTATGCAAATACCCGGCTGTGTGCCATGGGCAGAAAACATTGACACATACCTGCCAGAGGTCTATCCTGGGTCTGAAGAGTCCACCCTGGTCTCCAGCCACTCATCATCTCAGCACACACTTTGCCTGCACACGTGGAATCCGCCTCTCTCCACGAATGCCTTCTCCTGCTAGGAAACACAGGATGGCACTCAGCCAAAGGAGAGCACAGGCAAAGTCAACTGAAGCCTCCATTTTCAAGAGTTTGCCCTCTGCTGGGCCACAGCCTCCGCTGGCACAGTGCATGTGTGTCACTTCTCCGAAGACAAGGCCGCAATCCGGGCGTCCAGGGCCCCAGCAGTCCAGAGTCTGCGCATGGCGGCATATGGATCACCTCTTTGCCACGTACAGGAGGGAGGCCTGGGCCCTACACTGGCTCCGCTAGAGCTCCACGACCTCAGCTATTTTCCCTGACCTTTGGCCCGTGCCCTCGTGTGTGTGTCATCCCGAGTTACACTTCTTCTCCGACCACTCTGAATCCGCCACCTGCGGATACATGAGCATGAAAATCAACATCTCTCACTGCCTGCAGTGTCACAGGTCACCAGGTGTCTAGGCTCAGGCTGACCTTGGCTGTCTTCTGCCCAGGCAAGGAGCCTAATCCTTCAAAGGCAACGAGGACATGTGGTCATTGGCCGACATTCATTCTTTCATCCACACAGCGGTCTAGATGAGGCTAAAGAGGCCAGGTAGGCCAGGTGAAGGCTGAGTGCGGGGCCTAAGGCTTCTTTCCCAATCACCATGGAGACAGCCACCGCAAGGCTGGCCGGAACTTCTGACGGGGACGGGTCACAAACACCCAGCCAATAGGAGAGGTCCAGCCTAAGCGGCCACTTCCGCAGTGCCCTCCATTTTACCCATGGACACACGACGGCCCCTTCTCTTTTGGGCCACAAAATCCAGGGCACCCAGGGAATCACCTCACAGTAGGCAGCTCCTGATGTGGACACGTTCCACACACTGGGCCGGCAGGCAGGTTCCACTTTTCCACTTACGCTAGGATATCAGTAGGCAAGGCGCCCTTCCTCAGCATCTATGGCCCCTCTGTGTATGTGTTCATTCGGAGAAATCTCTTCCTTCTACCCCTGAGACACATCACAAGTATGAGGGGCCTGAGAGAGAGCCTAGACATGAAACGGGGGAGGCTTCTGGCTGTAGTGCTTCCCCGTGGGTAGAGAAGAGCAGGTAGTCTCTCTGGAAGGTCTTAGCTTCTGTTGACTGACATGGACAATACAGTAGGGGCGGACTCTGGCCAGGTGGAGCTTGTGGGCAGATGCAACCCCTCCGGCGACGAATAATTCCGCTGCTGCTTTGTATGGTGAAAACCCTCCCCCGCCAAGTGGGATGGGTAGAGAACACTGACCCACACCCTCCAGGGGCCTCTCCTGGGACTAAAGATCCCAACATGGTCTCAACGTCGTCACCCTCTCAGCACACACCTTTCCTGCACACGTAATCCTGCCTTTCTCCGGCAGGGCCCTATCCTACCAGGAAAAAAAGCAAGCCGCTCAAAAAGGCCGATGCCAGGGAAATCGAGGAAACACTGCCATTTTCCAAATTTTGGCTGTCTACATGTCCCCGCCTCCGCTGCAAGGCCGCGTATGTGGCCGGGCTCCGAAGGCAAGGCCGAAATCCTGGCAGCCTGGGCCCCAGCAGTCCCATGCTTTATGGACGGGGGGGACACGGATGACCTGTTCGCCACATACAGGAGGGATCCTTGGGCCCTTCACTGGCTCGCCATTCAGCTCCACGACGTCCACTTCCGGCCCTGGCCTTTGCTTTGGCTGGTGCCCCCATGGAACGTGTGCTCCGAGAGCGATGTTTCTCCACCCATCACTATCATTCTGCCACCAGGGGATGTGTGAGTGTGGGAGTCACCATTTGTCACTGGCAGCAGTGTCACAAGGCAGTAGAGACTTCCAGGTACCCGCTGACCTAGGCTGCCTTCTGCCCCAGGCAAGGTCCCCAATCTTTTATCCCAGATGCTGACACCCGGGCACTGGCGGACATTCATTTGGAGCAACACACAGGTCTGAGTGAGGGTCAGCGGGCCAGGTAGGTGAAGTCAAGGCCAGGTGGGCGGGGCTGAGGCTCCTTTGCCATCACCATAGAGACAGTCCCCCCACCGCAAGAGTGGGCGGAGCTTGTGATGGGCCTGCTGACAAGACTTGAGCCAATGGCAGAGATCCAGCCCGCCAGGCAGATGACACAGGGACCTCCATTGTGACCTATGACACCTAGTGGCCACAGGATTTGAGCACACCCTGGGAAAGGCTACGCAGGCACAAGGGAGCCCCTGGTGCGGACTGCTTCAGGGCATTGGCACAGCAGGCCAGGTACCTCTTTCCCACTTTCCTCAGGATATCACTACGCAAGGCGTCCCCACTCAGCATCTCTTGCCTCTCTCTGTCTCTCTCTGCTTGTGTTCGTTCTCTGAAATCTCTTCCTTCTCCCCCTTGTCACTTCACACCTTGGAATGCCTGACAGAGGGCCTAGAGACCAAAGAGCAAAGGGGGAAGGCCTCTGGCTCTACTGGTTGCCCATGGGCAGAGAAGATCTGCTAGTCTATCTGGAAGGTCTAGAGAGTAGCCATTGATTGGGGAGCCACATCACGGGCGGACCTGGCCAGGTGAAGCTTGCTGACATGCAGCAGCCTCTCCAGAGGACTACTAATTCCGCGGAGAACATTCTATGCAAATACCCGGCTGAGTGCCATGGGCAGAAAACAGTGACACATACCTGCCAGAGGTCTATCCTGGGTCTGTAGAGTCCACCCTGGTCTCCAGCCACTCATCATCTCAGCACACACTTTGCCTGCACACGTGGAATCCGCCTCTCTCCACGAATGCCTTCTCCTGCTAGGAAACACACGATGGCACTCAGCCAAAGGAGAGCACAGGCAAAGTCAACTGAAGCCTCCATTTTCAAGAGTTTGCCCTCTGCTGGGCCACAGCCTCCGCTGGCACAGTGCATGTGTGTCACTTCTCCGAAGACAAAGCCGCAATCCGGGCGTCCAGGGCCCCAGCAGTCCAGAGTCTGCGCATGGCGGCATATGGATCACCTCTTTGCCACGTACAGGAGGGAGGCCTGGGGCCCTACACTGGCTCCGCTAGAGCTCCACGACCTCAGCTATTTTCCCCTGACCTTTGGCCTGTGCCCTCGTGTGTGTGTCATCCCGAGTTACACTTCTTCTCCGACCACTCTGAATCCGCCACCTGCGGATACATGAGCATGAAAATCAACATCTCTCACTGCCTGCAGTGTCACAGGTCACCAGGAATACTATCTCTCTATG